>NC_056732.1:1427477917-1427512917 GCF_019279795.1 Protopterus annectens | reverse complement strand
CATGCATGTGACCTATGACCCCGCAGTTTCTTAGTCCCCCACATATACTGCAGTGAGTTTTGTCACCTTGGGGACTACTGCATATTCTGGGGCAGCCAGTATTTGGTGGACATTTCCTGTTGTCCCACATAGCTGTCAGTTGTCTGCTGCTATCCCGGTAGCCCACTCCATTCCCTTGCATACATGCAGCAATACCATAGATATGCAACCACAGTCTACTACTCCATTCATTTGTTGTTAAGAAGAGTGACTTACCTTGTATCTGCAGCAATTGTGAGGACAGTGTTTCAGGGCTGACTCTATCAGATGCATGCAATACACAGCCTATGCATGGCAAGGTACAGGTAGTGTGATGTATGTGGCATCTTTTTTACTGTGTGCATGTGTGTGTGTGTGTGTGTGTGTGTGTGTGTGTGTGTGTGTGTGTGTGTGTGTGTGTGTGTGTGTGTGTGTGTGAGCAAGTCAGAGTGAGGTGCCAGTCCCTGGGTCCCTAGGGTGTCAGCGTATGTGCTATGCATTGCCCTTTTGCCAAGGCCATGGAATACTGGGCATGCCTACGTCTACCTACATGGACAGCCTCAGTGGTTTCCTCCTCTGAGTCCACCTGTGCCTGTGGGGACCATGGAAATGGTGTGGTGCTGTGTGCCCCTTCCCTGTGATGTTCCTTCCACAGCTTTTTCTGCAGAATCATATTCTGTAGCATGGCAGATACTATGAACATGTGTGCACATGTGGCTGGAGAGTACTGCAGGGCTCCACCAGTTATGTCAAGGCAGCGGAGCCGTGACTTGAGCTTATAGACACATGCTCTATGATGTTCCTAGTTTGTGCGTGTGTCTCAGTATGGTGTTCTTCATTGGGTGTGTGCTATTCTGATGGGTGTCATCATCCATGGTTCTGGGGTGTAGCCAGCATCCCCCACTAGATGGCCATATGGGATGTCCCCCCTGGCAAATGACTGGTACAGCTGTGATGCAGGTCAGATGTGGGAGTCATAATAACTGCCAGGGCTGCCAGCACACACATTGATGATAATGCCCTGAGCATTGCACATGACCTGGCAGTTGGAGTGATGCCCCTTGCAATTGATGTAGACTCTACCATCCTCACCGGGTGGTGCTTTGATGTGCACATGAGTGCAGTCTATGGCACCCAGTACCTCTGGGTAGTGTGATACATGGTGGAAGAGATGCATATTGGTGGTCATCTCCTCAGGAGTTTTGGGGAAATAAATATGCTCACTGGCATGTATTAGCGTGACATACAGGAACTGGTGGAGTACCCTGGATTCGGATTACTGTGACACCCCATGATGTCCCAGTAGGTCTTTGGAAAGTACCTGTAGCTAGTATTCTTAAGGCTACACATACCTTTGCTTCCACTGGGATGGGTACCGCTATGTTGGCTCTGGGTCTGAGGTAAGGGCAGCAGAGCTTGGTGAGTTCCTGTAGCATGTCCCTGTTCATCCTGTAGTGCTCTACTATCTCTAGCTCATGTAGTCCCTGAAAGTTTACCCTGGGTCTGAACACTCCTCTCCTCCTCAGTCTGGGTCGGTTGTCAGCATCATCATCATCATCGATGACCTCACCCTGTAGTGCATACAGATGTAGCAGAGCAGCAGCAGCCCCTATCATTTTGTCAGTTAAAATTCCAAGTGTGTACTCCAATGGTGCAGAGTATGTGGAGAAAAATCAGATTGAAGGGTGTCCGCATACTTTGTACTGGTGTGCTGCAGATGCAGCCTGTGTGATTAGCTGACTATGATACATTCCACCTGCCAGCTATATTATTGAGGGGTTTGAATGGGCCAGTATGAGTGGCAGAGGGCTTATTAGTCATTTATAGTTGCTAGGCTTTTCTATGCTAGTTCCTATATTTATTCATTTTTTTAAATTTCCTCCACTTCTAAGCCTGGCGCCATGCCATGCAAACTCTTGGCTCCAGTGTAAACATTGTGCAGCAGATTTTGCCCTCCCCTGTACACGAGCATGTTTAGCTTTTCTTTAACCTGCTAAAACACATGCAGCAGGGCTCAGTATAACTGAGCCATCCAGGCACGCTCTCTCTGCCTAGCTGTGCTTAGCTGAGCACAAAAAAGCACCACTAAGCTCCAGTGTGCTTATCCATACCATGACACACCTCCTTTTTTTATCAGCTATCTCTTCTGCCTACACTGCCATTGTCCTAGCCCTTATACAGTTAGTACCTGCAGACACGGTGGCCCATTTTGCTATTCAATCAACTTAACTCATTTACATACACCTAATTGCATATACTCTAGATCCTGCACTATACCAGAGCCTATGCCCTTAGCAACCACTATAACCTGCCATTGTATGACTCTGAATACTGGCCAGTACAATGGGAAAATTCACTATAGCTTTAAATGTCATATTTTACAATTTTATTTATTTAGTTAGTTTTTTGCAAACTAGCATGTTTGCGTGTCACTGTGTGCCACTTAAATGTGGCATATGTGATAAAAAAAGTTTAATTTTTCATTAATTGCATCACTTTTAAATGTCAATGGCCATAGTTTTAGCCATTTGCATGCCTACTGCACCTAATACATGCTTTTGCTTGGCCTGTAAAAGCCCCCTGTTTTATTTTTACATTCCGGTACATGGTTAATAACTGCATACATTTTTCCTGCAGACATGGCACCTACACAAAGGTCTTTCGACTTACTGGATAGCAAAATCACCTCATCTGCATGGTTTTTACCAGCAGATGAGGTTATTTGCATTCTGCAAACACCTTCATGGCCAAACAGTGCTGGGATGCACGTGCACACCCCGAGCCTTGTTTCCTGGATCACTCAGTGGCCATGTTCCATGTTCGAACCTTACCACTATTCCTACATGGAATTTGGCTCAGTGTAGAGTTTATTGAATTACCCCCGTGATCTACTCCAACCTATGCCAGCTAATGGTGGGAGGGGTGAATGTGCCCCTAGTGCCCAGTGTGTGCCCACTTTAAAGCCCAGCAGCCTTGGATCAATAAGGCTACTAGCCAGCAAGTGTCTAGTTGCCCAGCCTGGGTTAAGTAAAACCAATCAACCTGCCAAACATGAACTAAGAATTGCTACACTCTATGTAGGTTCACTGACAGGACAGAGCTTGGAAGTGGATGACATGACAGTACGGAGGAGGCTGGACATCCTATGTATCCAAGAGACAAGATTGGGATCCAGGGTCTACTACTCAGGAGGAGGGCAACCTAGAAATGATGTCAGAATTGTGGTGAGAGAGAGGCTTCAGAAGGCAGTGAGAGATGTTATCAGAATTAATGACAGACTCATGGCAATCAGACTCAACTGTAATGACTGGGCAGTATTTGTAATCTCAGCCTATATCCCACAGAAGGGTTGTAATAGTGAGGAAAAGACTGCATATAGTAGTTGCAGGATCTACCTACTAGACAAAGCAGGACAACATGAATTGGTGTTGATAATGGGTGGCTTGAATGCACACATTAGGAAAGAGAGAACAGGATATGATGACTGCCTGGGTCCACACTGGTGGCTCAACAGGAATAAAGAAGGAGAGGGCATTCTATCCTTCTGTCTGGCAAATGGCTTGACAGTAACCAACATGGTTCAGAAAAAGAGACAGTCACAAGATCAGGTACAAGAGTGGGCAACATGCGAGGCAGGTAGACTTCCTAATAGTAAGGAAAGGGCACTGGGGTAGAATCAGTGATTGCAAAGTTATTCCCAGTGAAACAGTCAGCCCACAGCATAAACCACTGGTTACCACAATAGCCTGCAAGCAGTGCTCAGAAAATGCTTCAAAGTCAACAGAGACCAGGTTGAAGACCTGAAAGTTGACTGGAGCAAAAGTACAACAGTTCAAGGAAATAGTCAGGGCTCTAGCACCCCAAGAAAAAGAGGAAATAGGTGGAGTTGAAGAAGAATGGCCGCTTCTCAAAACAGCATGTGTGAGGACTACAGAACAGATATGTGGCCAATCCTGGTATGGAAATAAGGTACATAAGAAAAGCTGGTGGTGGAATGCAGAAGTCCAGAAAGTCTTTAAAAAATAAGGAATACAAGAAAATGTGGGACATAGAAAAGAGAGACCAGGTTAGGAAGGAGTACTGGTTGCTAACAAACAGGCTAAGAAAGGAGTTGTAATAGCAAAGAACAGGGCATTAAAGGTAATCTACCAGCTTCTGGAAAGTGACTCAGTAAGTGACACAAAGAAATTATATCAGGTTGCAAGGCAAAGACAGAAAGATAAAAAGATAGTCAGACACCTTTCTTAAGGGATGCCAGGAACAGTCTGCTCACCTGTCCACAAGACATCAAAGACAGATGGAAGGAGTACTTCCAGCAGGTTCTAAATGAAAAAAAAAAAACACACAGAAACTGTACTCCGCCAGACACAGCTTATAATGAAAGAAGAACAGGAGCCCACCCAAAAAGAAGTAAGAATAGCACTAAGGAAAATGCAGTCAGGGAAAACATCAGGTTCAGATTAGGTCCCAGCAGATGTGATAAAGATATTGGGTGACATAAGGGGGAAATCACTCCTGAGGATTCTCATAGTAGTGTGGAGAGAAAGGCATGTCCCAGATGACTGGAGAATAAGCATACTTGTGCCAGTGTACAAGAATAAAGGGGACATCTACAACTGTGGGCAGTACAGAGGAATCAAACTCCTATCACATTGCATGAGAGTTCTAATGAGCGTGATTGATAAACAGATATGCAGAGTAGTAGAAACTAAGATGGTATATGAGCAGTTTGGATTCAAATCAGAATGCAGAGCAACTGACCCAGTGTTTGCAGTGAGACAGATTAGTTCGGGAGAAGCTAGAGATGAGGAAAGAGTCCAATTGAGCATTCTTAGACTTTGAGAAAGCCTATGACAAGGTCACAAGAAAGCTGATTTAGGCAGTACTGCAGTGGTTCATAGTACCAGAAACATTGGTAGAATTAACGCAGGCTATGTACAAAGACCCAATGACTCAAATATGAACAGTATTTGGTCTCACAGAGGGGTTCCCAGTGGGAATGGGTGTATATGAGGGTTCAGCTCTGAACCCACCTCTATTCATACTGGTGATGGACTACATTAGCAAACAAGTCGGAGGGGGACAGATCAATACAGTTGCTGTATGCCTATGATGTGGCATTACAGGCAGACTGAGCAAGAACTTCCACAAAGGAAAGGGGAATGGAATGCAAAACTGAAGGCACATGAGATAAAACTAAGTATACATAAGATAGTTGTAATGGCAGCAAATTGGGGAAATCAGAAAAAGATGAAAATTGACACAGAAGGGAAGATAGTGGAACAGGTTAATAGCTTCAAGTGGGGTGGTTGAGAAGAAGGGTAGACTTAATGAGGAGGTCAATCCGAGAATCAGAGGGGATACAAATTACTGGCATAGAAATTCAGGGGTAGTGTATGACAGAAGAATACCAAAGAAACTGAAAAGTAAGGTATACAAAGCAGTGGTGCAACAGATACTACTGTATGGTTCAGAAACTTGGGCAGTAAAGGCAGAGCAGATGAGGAAGCTAGAGGTGATGGAAATGTGCCTGAGACAGGTGGTGGGATGGACACTGTGGGACAGACAAAGAAATACGGACATAAGAGCAGAAGCCAAAGCAGCTCCAATTGCAAAAAAGATCAAAGGAAGAGATTACAGTGATTCTGGCACATGTGCAAAAAAGAAGAAGACAATCTGGTGAAGAAGATTTGGAACACAGAAGAAGAAGGTAAGAGGAAATGAGGGTGTCCAGCAAAGAGGTCGATGGATTGTATGAGAAAAGATCTGCAATGATTAGGCATGACAGGAGTGTAGAACTGAATCAAGAGAGTTAGCAGCAGTTAACAGAACACCCCGTCTCCATGTAGAAAATGAGAAAAAGGGTGCTGCTGCTGCTGCTGCTGCTGCTGATGATGATATGCAGAATTCTTTTTGGGGTTGTGTTTTCTATTATTCTAAAAGTTATTATAATTATAGTTTTTGGTTTTCATGTATTTGCTTTTTATACAGGCATGACTCATTGTGGCATTTTCAAGATATTGCGTTTCTTAATATTTTTACCATTCTTTCCATGCTTCTCTTCCTGTATTAGATTCTTTCCATGCTTCTCTTCCTGTATTAGATTCTTTCCATGCTTCTCTACCTGTATTAGATTCTTTCCATGCTTCTCTTCCTGTATTAGATTCTTTCCATGCTTCTCTTCCTGTATTAGATTCTTTCCATGCTTCTCTACCTGTATTAGATTCTTTCCATGCTTCTCTTCCTGTATTAGATTCTTTCCATGCTTCTCTTCCTGTATTAGATTCTTTCCATGCTTCTCTTCCTGTATTAGATTCTTTCCATGCTTCTCTACCTGTATTAGATTCTTTCCATGCTTCTCTTCCTGTATTAGATTCTTTCCATGCTTCTCTACCTGTATTAGATTCTTTCCATGCTTCTCTTCCTGTATTAGATTCTTTCCATGCTTCTCTACCTGTATTAGATTCTTTCCATGCTTCTCTACCTGTATTAGATTCTTTCCATGCTTCTCTTCCTGTATTAGATTATTTCCATGCTTCTCTACCTGTATTAGATTCTTTCCATGCTTCTCTTCCTGTATTAGATTCTTTCCATGCTTCTCTTCCTGTATTAGATTCTTTCCATGCTTCTCTACCTGTATTAGATTCTTTCCATGCTTCTCTTCCTGTATTAGATTCTTTCCATGCTTCTCTACCTGTATTAGATTCTTTCCATGCTTCTCTTCCTGTATTAGATTCTTTCCATGCTTCTCTTCCTGTATTAGATTCTTTCCATGCTTCTCTTCCTGTATTAGATTCTTTCCATGCTTCTCTACCTGTATTAGATTCTTTCCATGCTTCTCTTCCTGTATTACATTCTTTCCATGCTTCTCTTCCTGTATTAGATTCTTTCCATGCTTCTCTACCTGTATTAGATTCTTTCCATGCTTCTCTTCCTGTATTAGATTCTTTCCATGCTTCTCTTCCTGTATTAGATTCTTTCCATGCTTCTCTACCTGTATTAGATTCTTTCCATGCTTCTCTTCCTGTATTAGATTCTTTCCATGCTTCTCTACCTGTATTAGATTATTTCCATGCTTCTCTTCCTGTATTAGATTCTTTCCATGCTTCTCTTCCTGTATTAGATTCTTTCCATGCTTCTCTTCCTGTATTAGATTCTTTCCATGCTTCTCTACCTGTATTAGATTCTTTCCATGCTTCTCTACCTGTATTAGATTCTTTCCATGCTTCTCTTCCTGTATTAGATTCTTTCCATGCTTCTCTTCCTGTATTAGATTCTTTCCATGCTTCTCTACCTGTATTAGATTCTTTCCATGCTTCTCTTCCTGTATTAGATTCTTTCCATGCTTCTCTTCCTGTATTAGATTCTTTCCATGCTTCTCTACCTGTATTAGATTCTTTCCATGCTTCTCTTCCTGTATTAGATTCTTTCCATGCTTCTCTTCCTGTATTAGTATTCTACACATTTTGGATAGCCACATTGCATCATTTGTTTGTAGTCTCTCCCTTCTTGTAGGTGCAACATTATTTAGGATAGTCAGGAAAGTTGCATTAAATTCATTTATAGCACCAGTTTTAGGAAGTTCACGTTAGTAGATGATAGGGTGACAATGAAAATTTCTTGGTTAAACTTGGAAAGGTTGCATGTTGTTTTATAAGCATGCTGTTTAAGTGAATGTGTGAGATATCTGGTTGCATAGAATGGGGGTTGATCCCTGAGGGAGTCTTAAGTTGTACCTTTGGTGATGTATTTACTATGGTATAATACTAGGATGCATTCTAGCAGAGAATTTGATGTCTTGCTACAACGTGTGAGGCTATTAATTACTTGTGTGAAACCATATAAATTAATGCTAGACGTGCCTATTCCAATGTAGAATATCTTCTAGTATACCTATATTGTTGCCAAGAGGGAGGTAAAGGACAGTAATACATATTTATTCATAATTTTTTATTTTCATGAAAGTGTTAAGAAGTTCTGCTGATCTGAATTTTGGTATTGTTTGCTGTAAGGGGAAATGTGATAGTTATTCATAGATTCGTAGGAGATTACTTGGCTAATGGCTTAAAAGCCCTTACAAGCCTAGCCAATATAATTCTTGGGAAATATTAAAGCGTATAATACCACCACCCTTCCTCTTTATACAGTCATTATGGATGATATTATATCTGGGAGATATAATTTTGGAGTTGTTTTTGCTGAGTTTAAGCCAAGTTTCACTTACAGCGAGAATAGTAGGCTTATGTTGGGTAATCCAGTCATGTAGTTCATTAGTTTCATTTCCTATTCATCTAACATTTATGGCAGCAAATGTTACATTACTGGGTTATGGGTTAAGCGTTGTGGTGTTAGAATAGCATGTGAAAGAGAACTGTCTTGAGGTTTGTTGTGATAGGTGAGGCCAGAATTCGGGTGAATATCTCTTGCTAGAAATATTTTATTATATTGGGGAATTATTGTTACTTGTTTTTTGAATTTTATTTTTCCACTTAATTTTGTTTTGGTTTGATTTGAAATGGAGTCTATATTTGGAGGAAAGGCGAGGGGCATCATTATATAGGTTTGGTGCGATGTGCAGAGAGTGTAGGGAGGAAATTTGAATAGTTTGGTTAAGACAGAGTTGGAGAGAGTCATGATAGGATGGGAGATGGCCCAGTAGAGGGAGAAGAATAGAGGATAAGCTGAGGACTAGCATGAATAAGTATCTGGATCTGTATTTTATTGATGGCAGGTAGTGGGGAAGTAGAGATCCAGAAGGAAACAAGACGTTGCAGGACAATGGGAGATTTAGTGGTGGTGGAGTCTGAAAGCTGGTAAAGGGTAGGTAGGAAAGAAGTATTTTCTATCAAGGAAGATTGTTAGGTTGTCTTGGTATCTTCTCTGTAGTCTACTTTGAAAGGTTGAAATTCCAAAACTTCGAAATGCGGTCTGCCGAGACCAGAATGTTGAAATTTCGGAACTTCAAGAGTTCTTAATGGAGATTGCCATACAGTGCAGAATAGGAAATTTACTGCTTTCCTCACTGTAGTGCTATCTTGGAGTTGGAATATTTATTTAGCTGGGGGTGTAATTAAAAAAATATATTTTTATTTTATTAAAGTTTCAAAGTTCCAAAACTTAAAAATTCTGGTCTCAGCAGACTGAATTTCAAAGTTTTGGAATTTTGATCTGGTGCTGCGGTAGCGTTGTCGCCTCACAGTAAGACGTTGTCCTGTTCAGTTCTCAGCTAGAGCGTCTTCTGTGTGGAGACATGCGTGAATGGGCGTACCTTCGTTGAAGGTTGTGTGTCAGAGCCGGCAACTCGGTGCGTAAAAAATCTACTGCCAATCATTAGCGGACCGGAGTTCGGCTGTGGCGACCCCTAACCGGGAAAAGCCGAAAGACACAACAACAAAGTAGATCCCTTCTATTTAATATAAGGAATATAGGGGTTTAAAAGGTTAGAGTATAAGGATGTAGTTAAAACAGGAAGAATTGAGGGTTTCTTTGGGAAAAGTGGAAGATACAATGTAGAATAGAAAGGTACCGTTAGGGAGGGGTGTGAGTATTTGGTCATTAAGCTATTTAATGGTATGTAAAATACAGGGAATGCAGAGTGTTGTATGATGCACGAATCATTAAATATATTGAATGCTTGTGTATATGTGGAGTACATTTTTTAGCTATTCAAAGGGCTGGTATAGCTTTTCCATGTCTTTAGAAGTAGCTATAGGGTATGTGAAGTGCTTGGCATTTTATATCACTATTGTCATTGCTGACTTTTGTTTCTCTTGTAATGATGGTAAAGACTACAAAATTAATGGCAGTATTGCTTTTTTTATGTGTGCTTGTAGTTAGGATAGGGCTGCAGGTATTATGTGATCGATAGGTTTTGGTGGTGTGTTACATGTTTCTGGAAATCTGTGTGCTGCACATATTAACTTTAAGTATTGTCATTAAATCTGAGTGACCTTTAAACTAGCCTATTACAGTTGAAATAGTAGCCAATATTCTGAGGTAAGGAGTTGCCACACAAGACTTTACTGCTCACAACTTCTGGAGTAGAATTTCAAGAGTTAGCTCTTCATTGGGTACAGACAATCTTCCTGGGATATCAGATGCAACTTCTGACAGCTATGGGTCACTTGTAATCATCTGACTCTCTGGCAAGAGTAGACCATGATTCCTTCTATCTACTGTATCCTCTCTTTGATGCATATATGATATCAAACTTTAATGGGGACCAGCTGCAGTTGCTCTTACATAAAATGTTTGACAAAAAAATGTTTGTCACCCTAACTTGTTCCTCTTCTTTTAGACAAGATAAGTTTCTAGAACCTCAGTCAAGCTAGCAATTCTGTTTTAGAAGCCTGTGAATAAGAATACCTATCTGCACAGAGGTAGTATTTTTAAAAATATAGTTAAAAATCAAATTAAACGGGTTATTCGATTAAATACGAATGCAGACTTAATGGATACACAAATATAGACTATGACCACAGATTTTCTAGATAGGGGATATATGGAAAATACGATTACAAAACTTGTTACAGATTTGAAACAGGAAGTTAATAATAGAAATATACATTCTATTTTTTCAGAAGCCCATGTTAAATAGCATAGTAATAAACATCATGCTAGAATGACTAAAGATAATAGGAGCAGTTTTAGATGTATTTTGCCATATGATGTAAACACCAATAAAATACAGAATATTATAAAAACATTGGAATATGATAAAACATGTACCAGCTTTTAAATATGTGTCTTTGGAATATTTATCTTTTGGCTATAAAAATCAAATAAATTTGAGATACCAGATATGTTATTAAGAACAGCATTATAATACGCATAGTACATTTAGTAAAAATGGTACACAAAAATGTTACAACTGTCTTTTTTGTAAGTATATTTTTGCAGGAACATCTTTTATTCATCCTGTAACAGCAAACATGTTTTATTTGAGAACTCATGGTATTTGTAATACTACAGATATAATATATATGGCTAAGTGCTCCAAATGTAATGCATTTTATATAAGCAAGAGTAACAGGAAACTGAAGGATAGGATATGCGAACATCTTTCGGAAACAAGAAGAAAGTTAGAAACTAATGCCTTATATCGACATATTAAAAATGCAGATAATACACATGTATTTAATTTTCTTATTTTACAGAATATGAACAAATCCATTAGATGGGTGATTTACTTAACTATACAGAGTTGTCAGAGAACAAATGTATACTACGTTTTAAAGCTTACCAATATTCAGGTTTAAATTATTATTTTAGTTTAAAACCAGTTTTGAATGACATAAGAAATAAATTTCTTTTATATACTATTTGTTGTTTTATATTCTTTTTAAATGATTTGATATATATGATATATATCTTTAATTGTATTTAATTAAGGTCATATGATATGAATCAGGTTGTATTTAAACTATGCTGATATCCTTATGCAGTTTTTCTGCCTGAAGAAGCCTTAAGAGATGAAAGTATTGTTACTAGCACTGTTAATAAACAGAGTTTCATTGAGCATCGTGGTGCTTGTGTCACTATTTGTGTATGAATTCTAAGTTGCCATTTCCTGCCAATTTCCAGAGCTGTGATTTTGCACTCTGGTATCAAGAAAGAGAAGGAGGGTGTCAGTCGTTCTGATCTCTTCCCTCATCTCATCAGAATTTGTCAAAGAGATGAAGCTCACATTGACATATTTCAGTAGTTTAACAATATTAGATGAAGGTCAGTTTCACTGGATTCTACTAATTTTCTTCATAATTTTTTACACTCTGTATCATTCATTGGATGGTGCAGTGGTGCAGTAGTTTGAATTTTCAATTCACAGCAAGAAGTTCTCCAGTTCATTTCTCAGCTGGAGTGCCTTCTGTGCAGAGTCTGCATGTCCTCTCTGCATTCATGTGGATTTCCTCCCACGTTACAAAGACATGCGTCTGTAACATTTCTCCCAGTGCCTTCACTGAAAATTTGGCTTGTTCCAAGTCGGACTTTCCTGGTAAGCAAATATTTAATTCATTCCACCTGCCCATTTCATTTCAGATATATTACTTAAACTGTGATGAAACACACCAGCTCTTGAAAAGTTTCTAAATTCTTGACAGCTAAATTATGGCAAATAATCTCACATAATTTATTCAAGTATTCAGTACCTTGCAAGCAACAGCACAATCACATTTATTTCTGTAATGGCTGACACATTAAATTAGACAACTATTTATAAATGATTTAGCTTATGATGCTAATTATTTATTTCCCTATGTGTTAAGCCCTTAATAGTGTAGTAATTTGCTGCCACCTGACTTTCTTTTTATATTTTTAATTATCTTTCATATTGTTGTAAGCATTGCCCATACTCCAGTCAAACTCATAGGATCATAGGATCATAGGAAGTTACTAGATTATTGGCCCTGAGGCCCTTACAAGCCTAGCCAAGAATTTAGCCCATGTTCCAACAAGTCAGCACTCTATGCCACTGTCCAGTAGGGACATAGGTGGAATCCCAGGGGTGTATTTTCTGTTCCCCATCCAGTTATCCAGGTTGTACTTAAAAATGTTTAATAAGATACTCTGCTTTACGTGGAGAGGGCATCTATTCCACAAAAGGGGGAGTCTCTGGGAAACATATCTGTCCTGCCAACAAGTCCTATTGATGTCACAGAACAGGATGAGGTCTCGCATGCAGGTTACTTGAGTGGAGCTTGACTTGCGGATATGCAGCAGTCCCATCAGGGCGGGGTCCGAGATTGCTTTGTATGCCACAGAGGTCACCTCTGAGGAGTCTGTAGGAGACTGAGTAGAGGGACTGGGCTTTTATCCTATCTGTGTAGGGTAGATGTATGAGGCCCTGGATTTTATGGGTGAGGAATCTCTGTGGTCTCTCCAGCTGCTGCATGTGCTTTGCAAGGTACATGCTGAAAGAGGCATTTTATTCAATAATCAGTCTTATAAGGAAAGAATACAGGGCTGTTATGACCACCTTGTCCCTGGATGAGATACCCTTACTAATGAGGTTGGCCATGTAGAAACTTTCAGTACAATGGAGGCAATATGGTGATCAAAAGTCAGTTTGCTATCAACCTGGGTTCCCAAGTCCCTCACGACTGATTGCATGCTTAGTGCCTTATTATCAATATGATAATTTGTGGGGATGTCATTCTCCCCAAAAGGAATGATGATGCATTTTTTGGCATTCAGTTTGAGGCCATGTTTCTGGAACAGTCATTTGTTTGAGTGAGACCCTCTTGGAGGATGTCCACATCACTAGGGGAATTAATGACAGCACCCAGCTTGCAGTCTTCTGCAAACGTGGTCAGCCATAGCCCACTAGATTTGTCCTGCACCTCTGAGAAGTATACTCCAAATGGCAGAGGCCCCAAGACTGATCCCTGGGGTACAACGCTTGTTACGGGTCTACTACTTGAGTGGCTTCCCCTATTTTTACTAGGTGAGTTCTATCAGTAAGCCATTTTGCTTCCCATCTGGTAACATATGGATAGATGTCTAGTTGAGAGAGTTTATCTATTATACCAGAGTGGGAAATAGTATTGAATGCCTTGGCCAGGTCAAAGTAGATGGTGTGCACTGTCTTCCCCTCGTCTATGGCCTTGGTGACTGTCTCAAAGAAGTTGACTAAATTTAACAGGCATGACCTACCCGTGACAAAATCAAACTGTGTTGGATCAAGTATAAGGAGGTTGCCAATTTCCTTGTTAATGAGGTCCATGATAATTCAGTCAACAGCATTGCAGATCAGGCTAGTTAGGCTGATGGGTCTATAATTTTCTGGATCGATGGATGCGCCACCTTTGTGCAAAGGGATAACAGTAGCTGTCCCCCACTCATCTGGGATGAAGCTGGTACTCAGGCTTTGGTTGAATAGGGTGCCTAATGGTGCTGCATGCTCCTGCCTGAGTTCATATAGGATGCAGCCTGGGATGTTATCTGGTCCTAAGGAGCCTGTATTTTTTTGCCTTTAAGAGGGCAGTGATGACTTGCTCCCTAGAGATAATGGGACGGGTCAGGTACTGCGGATGTCCTGTTTTACTGATGGGTGAGACAGAGGAGTGAAGGTTTTATTGAACCTGTCTGCCGGCAGGTTGGCTACATCTACAGGGTTTGTGTATGTGGTTTCCTTGTCCACCACTTCTGAGCAGATCTGGGTGCTTCCCTTGAGATTGCAGAAATATATGAAGAAAGACTTATGATTGTCTTTAGTAGATGTGGCCAGTTTAAACTCGAAGCTTGCTTTACAGGATTTCACTAGTGCTCTTATTTGCTTGATCAGGCTAAGGAGAGATTGCTTCCAATTATACACCTGCTACTTCTTGGTCCTGGACAGCAATTTTTTCCTTTTATTATAGAGTTTATTTATTGTAGATGTCCATGAGACAGGTTTACTCTTCCTTTTGGAGGAGGATTTCATCCTGTCTGGTATTCCTGATTCCATGCAGCTATATAAATGCTCTTATAGTACTTTGATGTATGTTTGGACATATGTGCCAGTTTCTGTGGAGGGAGAGGGGGCTGTGAAGCTGCTTATACCTTCCCTCAGAAGGTTCTAATCAGCTTTGGAGAAGTTTTTTTGTTTGACCCTAGCAGGGGGGGGGGGGGGGGTTGGTGAAGATGTTGATTTCGAAAGTGACTGCTTTGTGGTCAGATCATACCAGGGATGATGATACTGTAGGGATGCTGCAGTGTTACTCATGTTGGTTAATACCAAGTCCAAAATATTTTCACCTTTTGTGGGGGTGTCAACCAACTCGTCCAAGGCATTTGCATTGACAAAAATCAATGAATCTCTGGGCATTTGTGTTTTGGCATGAGTATTTCTTCCAATCAATGGTTGGATAGTTAAAGTCGCCCAGGATCAGGGTAAAGGGTTGAATCTTGATAGATTCAAAGAAGTCCAGATAGGTGGAGTGAGCATTTTGAGTCAGAGTTGGAGGCCTGTAGCTGACTATGATTTGAATAGGGGTCTTGTCAATTGTTAACTGCTGCTGGAGTATTTTCTGTGCATCATACTGTTTGACCAGCCTAGAGGTGTGTATTTCTTTTATATATATTGCAAATCCACCTCCTTTTGTTTTGCTGCCTCCAGCTTGGTGTCTGAATGAATGATGGGATGAGTAACCTGATATGGCTGTGGTCCTCTCCATAGCTTTGAACCAGGTCTCTGTGACTGCACAAATGTCAGCTTCTTTCAGGGTTAAGAATGCTTGCAAGGAGTGCAGTTTCATGTTTAGATTCCTAGCATTTAGCAGCATGACCTTTAATTTATGTTTTGATGAAATTTTCATGTTGGTAGTTTTGACCTCATGGCATTCTGCTGTATAGACCCTTCATACTTTTCTGTCTTGGCATCTGCAGATTGCCTCTGCTGCTCCTCTTCACCCTTTTTTTTATTTTTTGATTATTTTTGATATTATTGTAAGAATTGCCACTGCTCAGGTCAGACACATCCTGCTGAAAAGACCCTTCATAATATTCTGTCTTGCAATCTACAGATTTCCCATCCCTGGTTTAATTATTATTTTTTCTTTTTCATTTTATCTTTTCTGTTGTTGTAAGAATTACCATTCCTCAAGTCAAATATACCCTGCTTTATAGGCCCTTAATACTGATCTGCACTTCAATCTGTATCCTCCTTCTTCTTTTTTTTTGTTTGCTTTTCCTTTTATTTTAACCAGTCACATTAGTCTAGTGAAACACATGCTGCTGAATTGTCACATGTGATATTGTCATTAGATGTATCACCCACCCTGACCTGCAGTAGGTCAGTTGTGTTATACACAATGTCCCCTAAGGATATGGTCAGTAATGGTGCCTGTGATTGTGAGGAAGTGCTACCATGTGAGCTTGATTCTAACTTGCTGCAATGACATAAAATAGTAAAAAAATGCCAATAAAGATCCAGAAATGGATCAAGATAAAATTTAATGTAAGACTGAGCATTTTCATCCCACTAAGGGAGACTTCATCAGAATAACATAATAGATGCAAACCACAACTTTTATACAAATAAAATTTCAACTATCAGTTCTTCTGGGATAAATTAGATATTTATTTCTCAAAGAAAAAAAAATGCCACCAACAATGGTGCAACCACTCCAGGTACAGGAGAAACTTTTATTAGAAAACCACTAAGCGCTTTCACCCTGCAACCTCAGGGCTTTATCAGAGTTACATAACTCACCTAAAATCATGCTTATATACAGGATGCAACGTCACTCACACAAATCAATTAATTAATTCATTTGAAATGCAGTGTGCTTCCAATTCTTAGTTCAAAAACTATATAAAATGTTTCTTTATATATATAAAATGTAAAATATATAAAATATCTCAACTTGACACCCATGAAGACCTTACAAAATTACACGTACTGTACTTAAAATCATACTTTTCATAAACGTATAAACTTATTTTGTGTCCCAAAACAGTATAATCAAATCTGTGTTGCTCTTAGTTTTAAAACTGAACTTTATGATATATTCTCATTAATTAATGGAAATATTGTAGCATTAGTCCTGAACTGCCATTCCATTTCAACTTTTTCCAAAAACAGTTTCAAATCTCTACCTCTTCCTTGGTCAATCACCCTTTCAATGATAAAAAATAGGAACTTGTTAAAACTAACACAATTCTTTGAATGGTTATATAGTGCACTTGCACTTTCTTTCTTTTTCTTTTTAATGTCCCTAACATGCTCCAAAATTCTTTCCTTTAATTTCCTTGTGGTTTTATCCACATAAAAAGCTGAGCACGACATACATGTGGCGACATATACTACCATCTTAGTATTACAATTACAGTGACCAGGGCATGGAATTGTATGGTAGTAACCATCTATTGTCACATATGGACCTGAATTGATGTATTTACATGCTTTACACATATTACATTATGACATAATAGAACTCAATATTTTGTTGTTTTTAGATTTTTCTAACAAATTTTTGAGGTTTGCACCTCTAATGAAGGTGATTTTTGGTGTAGTACCTAAAATATTTTTCAACTCAGGGCTTAAAACTAACTCCCATATGTTGTTAATTGTAGCTTTAATTTTCAATGCTTCATTATTGTAAGGAAGAACCAGTACATTGTCAAATGAAGTCCCTTTCCTTGTTTCAAAGGTAAATCAATGGTTGGTGAATAGGACGGGTAGGAACCTGTCATTTCTTCTCTCTCAAATATAATTCCTAATTACAGTCACTAGTTTAACTGGGTAGCCTCTTTCTTTAAATATTCCCACTAGAGTGTACACCTCATTCACAAATTCACTATCATCACTCGTCAACCTTGAAATCCTCACCATTTGACCTTTTACAATACTTTTCTTCTGGTGCATTGAATGACAACTGTTGTAGTGAGGGAATGAGTTTGAGTATGTTTCTTTTCTATATACTCTAGAGTTCAATTTGTTATTAGTTTTATTCCAACTTAATAGTATGTCCAAGAACTCTATGCTGTCTATGCCAATTATGTGTGTAAACTTCAAAAATTATGTTGTTGAATTTAAATAATCCATGAATTCATCTAACTCAGCTATGGTACCTCTCCAAAGGATAAGTATATCATTCAAAAATCTCAACCAAATGATTGCTTTATCAAAAAAGTTGGATGGGAAGACACATTTTTCCTCCCACTGAGCCAGCACCAAATTGGCATATATTGGTGCGCATTTGGCTCCCATGGCTAAACCTGATGTCTGGTGAAAAAGCTCTCCTTCGAAGAGCAAAAAATTATTGTTAAGTACCATCTCTATAAGGTCCACCAGTAAATTCCTTTTCACATTGTGTATGCCTTCTTTACCCCTCAGTGCTTCTTCAAACAATAGTAGCCCTTCTTTGTGTGGAATAGCTGTAAATAAATTCATTACATCTACCATAACAAATAAAAAGTCATCTGTAATGAGAGGAATTGGGGGGAAGGGCAAACAAGGGAGGAAAGAGCTAGATGATTGTGAGCCATTATTGATGGACTATATATTTGACATGTTATTTCATTGGCTGAAAGCTTCTTAAAGGTACGCACAATAAAATGACATAAAATTATTCCACATACTTAAGAATCACATTCATGTAGTTTAAAAGGTGCTGTTTGATGTAAGCATATTAAGGAACATAAAAAGGTGTGTAAATTATTGCAATTTATCTGCCTTGTAATTTAATAAAGGGGTAATGGAAATGTGTTCATTTATCCCAGGGGAAAAGGTTGCACATTGTCTAATCTGCCTCATGAGCTCCCTGTTTGTAAGTCATCCTTTCCAATCACCCTCCTAGAGTTAATGCTAATAATTTCTAGGATCCCAAAAGAAAACTTTTTGAAACCTGAACAACTTATAGAATGCTTATATAGGGTATTAGTTTATTTATGATTGGCTATATCATAAGTGTGTTCATAAATACATGTTTTAAGTGCTCTTTCTGGTTTTCCAGTATAATGTGCTGAGCACTAATCACGCTTCACCAAATAAAACACTCTAGTTGTTCCACAGTTCCTTTTCTGGAAAACTACCTTGCTATTAAGTTTATTTTCAAGTGTTAGAGAACATGCCTTAATAATATAGAAACATTGTCTACAATGCCCACAAGGATGGATCCCTCTGTCAGTGTTCGAAGTTTCATTTTTTTTTCTTTTCAAAAAATCGTTTGAAATTCTTTGCAGTTTTGGTAATGAAAATGGGTTGAGCCCCAACCATTATATACATTTCCTTACTGACTTTGAAAATGTTCCAATTTCATCTCACAATGTCCCTGATCTCACCTGAAAACTGGTTATGTTCCACTACTAATGCTTTTTCGTACTTATAATCATATTTGTTGTCAGGTATTTTGGTTAAACCTGATCCAAGTAGGGGGTTGTAGTGGTCCCCCCATTCATCATACATGTTCTTAATCAAATCATGGACTAACTTCTCAGGATATCCTCTCAGCATAAACATTTGTTTAAGCTTAGCCAGTTTATCCTACAGCTCCTTTTGTTGTGATGTCATCCTTGCAACCCTAATTGCAACTTCTGTATGGGATATGAGAGTATCCAAATAATTTATCCTTTCCCTATTATAGCTATAGGTGAATTTTAAATACTCTGTGGTGCTATTTAAATACTACAGAAATGAATGAATCTCCTCTTCTCTGCTGTCCCTTAAAATAAAGATGACATCCAGAAACCTAACATAGAGGGGGAGGTACTTAGAAAACCTACTACTGAGTATATGTGGTACTCCCATCCTAGTAAAAAGTATTAGCAAAGGCTGGTGTGCAGGCTGTGCCCATGGCAACATCGGTAATCTGCTGAAAGAACTCCTCCTCAAAAAAGATAAAATTATTTTTAAGTCTCAACATCATTAGTTCCTGGTGTACCGGCTGTACCCATGGCAGCATAGTTAATCTGCTGAAAGAACTCCTCCTCAAAAAAGATAAAATTGTTTTTAAGTATCAACATCATTAGTTCAAATACTAAGGGATTCTATAGTTTGACAGGGAGGAATTTTTGTAGAGGGAGCTGTGAAGCAGTTCCAATCATTCATTTTAGGGATGACCGTAAAAAGATCAATTGCATCAGTTGTTAAAATATTAAATCCTTTTACCATAGATTGTTCTATAAGCACCCTAAAAAGTCCCATGAATTCTTGATGAGGTGGGGAGTTGCCAGGATCATAGCTTTTACCCGCTTATCTACCAGAATTGATATGGGATGAGTTTTCGATTCCTGAGCTGACACTATGGGCCAGAAAGGGGGTGAAACCACATCTTTGTGGATTTTTGGGATCATAAAAATAGTGGGGATGATTGGTTTAGGTTTAGATAAAAATGTATAGGTCTCCATATCTATCCATTGGTCCAATACGTATTCTTGTAAATATGAATCAATTCTTTGAGAAGCAATTTTGATCTGATTTTTTGAAATAGGAGTGTAGGTGTCAGTGTTGTGTAAAATGTACACCATAGTGTTGGAATACTCTTGGGCCTCGAATAACACAACTCCGCCCCTTTATCTGGTTTCATAATCCTAATATTCTTGTCCTTTCTAAGTATTTCCAAAATTTCTTTCTTTTTTGTAGTAATGTTGTCAAATATCTTTTGTTCTCTGAATACATGGTGTGCACGTCTTTCATAACTGCCATTTCTAACAATTGGATAGTAGGGTGATGGGAGGAATTAAATGTACTACTTTTCTTAGGCAGTATCCTAGATTATGATAAAGCTGATTTAACATAATTTTTTATTAAAAATTATATTAAAATTTAACTTTCTGGTAAATAGTTTTAACTCAACCAGTGTATCAGCTATGTCAACATCCCTTCAGAAAACAAATTTGAAGCCCTTTGAAAATAAAGTAAATTGGTCTCTTGAAATAGGGTAGTGTGTGTAATTATAAATACTGAAACCTTTAAAAGTAGAAATGACACCATCATGGAATAATTATCTTCTCCTCTTCCCCCCCTCCCCACTTGGAATAATTCTTCTGTGGAGTATGATACTGGGGATGTTGTCTTCAATCTAATACCTGTTTGGTCCTGATCACTAATCTCTTCAAGTTTCTTGGGAGCTGAAAATCCTGGAAGACAGTGGAGAAGAAATTCAACCTGCCCATACCTCGATCGTGCCCCCCTCCCAAACAGGACTGTGTGCACCTAGAGATGCAAACACTTGTGAATCAAACACCACACCTTTCTGAACAATCTTGGGGGATGCACTTGTGGAACAGTATGACTCATTTTATTCTGATATTGTTCTAAATACCTCCCAAGTTTTCTTTGTTTTTTTTTTTAATATTATAAAGAAAATCACACAATATTTGTTGACTAAGGCTTTCTAATTACTTAATATATCCAAGCAGAGGAATTGATAACATCCTTCAACTTTTACTTTCAGAAAACACTTCTTCTTTCAGCTTTTCCCAGTTAGGGGTTGCCACAGCAGATCACCTGTCTGCTCATGACTGGCAGTGGAGTTTTACAGTGTCGAGTTGCCAGCCCGGCACCCAACCTTCCACAGAAGGCACACACCCCTAGGGCCAATTTAGAGTGTCCAATCCACCTACAACATGTCTTTGGGATGTGGGAGGAAACTGGAGCACCTGGAGGAAACCCACACGACCACAGGGAGGACATGCAGACTCCGCACAGAAGGCACCCCAGCCAAGGATTGAACTGGAGAACCTCTTGCTGTGAGGCAGCAATGCTAACCGCTGCACCACCGTGGCCGCCCTACTTTCAGAAAGCACTATTAGGAAGAAATAGTAATATTGTCACTGAATACACAAAATCATTCTTCCTTGTTAATGTTGTGTATGAAGGCTTAAAGGCCTGCAGTGACATTTATTAGATGCATCATATCTGATTAAAGAAAAAAAAAAGAAGTTTTTCTTAGACATCTATGCATACACATACATCATAGGTAAACGGCCATGCATTTTTTTTATTCATTTTACAATAGAAGTCAAGCCAAAGATGGAGCTAAGTGAGCATGCTCAAGAGTATGGAAACATTACCCATGTATATTAAGACAATAAGAAGAATTATTAAAGCATTTTGTTGAAAATAAAATTTAAATAGTTTATCTTTCTTTAAATAGTCATTCAGATGTAAGTAGCAATCAAAATATAATTGGAGAAATACCGTAATATCAATAACTTTCCAGCATAATCTGTATAAGCACCATATTGCAGAATGTTCTCTCAGTGTAAAATGTAGCACCATTTTGTATCTTACAGATCCTTATTAGATGCTTAGTAAGCATTGTCAATAAGGTATCTAATGATGTAACATCTGATTATGAGGGAATTTATTGTCTCCATTTTGGGTGTCATTCTACACTCGCTCTCTCAGTCTTTTTTTATATACATTACTTTGCTTTCTCTACCAATTATGTTCCTTTTTCCACAGGTCCAGGGAACTCAGCTGGAGCCAACAACACTCCTCCTAGGTCAGGGAATGTTCAAGATCTACCTTTACTTGCCCAGTGACATTCTCATAGAGTCCAGTGCATCCTGGAAAGTCACAAAAATCATGATATTTAGACATGGTCATGGAGATAGTGGATTGGGCAGTAGAGAGACACCCTCAAGCCATGCAAGACTTTTTTAGTGAGTGCAAGATTCACTGCCACAGTTGTTTCCAGCCATCAAAGCACCACAAGTCTCCACCCTCTCATCATCAGGGCCTTCCACTACATTACCACCAGGAAGTAGGTACATTTCAGGTTTACCAGTCTGGGCTGGTTTTGACTTCAAGTTATCTTCACCTCCTTCCCTCCTTCCCTCGTCCTCTCCTGCATTTTCTACACTACTTCCTTCCCCAACTTTCCCATTATATTAAAAAAATATTGAAAAATTGATGAACATCACCCACCAAAAATATAGACTCCCTTCTCCATGTCTGGCAGTTGGCTTAGAGTATTAAGGAGCTGTTTGCTGTGGTCCATTGGTACAAGGTTTGATTCCCTCAGTCTCTGTTGCCTAACTGTGTGACATTGAATAAGTCCCTTAACCAGGCACTGCTCCTGAGCTGAGTCTGAGAAAGGTCCATGAAGATCAGTGCTCTACCCTGGGAAACAAATATAAATCCCACCTACTCAAGCATAAACCTCTTGATGTGTTCATTCTTTATGTTTCATCTCATTATTTTCTAGCTGTCATATCTTCCCCTTTCACACCTTTACAAGAAACAATCAGGGTGTCCAGAGAAATATACCCCTGTTGACAAACCATAAACACACACATATATATGTGTGTGTGTGTGTGTGTGTGTGTGTGTGTGTGTGTGTGTGTGTGTGTGTGTGTGTGTGTGTGTGTGTGTGTGTGTGTGTGTGTGTGTGTGTGTGTGTGTGTGTGTGTGTGTGTTTTAATTCATTCTGAATAGCTGCACAAAGTGCTTCTGGCCTTAAATTCTAACTATTAGTTCATGTGGGCTTTTGAAATGCCCCACTTGTCCACAACTTCTGAAAAAATCCATAGTCAAGCAAGACTTTACCTATACTGGATTAATTCACACACAGATAAACCATTATTTTTTCTGTTTTAAGCATTTGTAAAAAGTAGACATTTCTTCGCATGAGTTTTCATGTTGTCAAAGTCATCTCATACATCCTGCACTCAGTATATTTGCACATAGGCATAGCTGAGCAATTGTAAACCTTGTTACTATGAACACCACTCATAGTTTATTATGTTTTATTATATCATTATTTTATCAGAATAGAAGTTAATGTGTCAACACACAGCTATGACAAAATGGAGTTGGACCATTACTGGGCTGATTCTTTTGATTTTAAGGCTATACAAAGATCATTATGCAGGATTTTGCAGGGTCTCCTTAAGTTGCTACTGTTGAATGTGAGATGTCTTGTTTGTGAGATCACTAAAGTAAATGAAGAACAGTACCCGTGAATTACCACATAGGTGGCAGTTCACTAAACACCGAAAATGTGATAAGAGACTTAGGGACACAGGTGGACAGTGGTCTCACCTTCGATAACAACATCGCCACAACAGTCAGGAAATCCTTCTATGTGGCACACCTCATCACTAAGGGCTTTTCATCCAGGAAAAAGGAGGTCACTGTCCCACTGTACTCCTCCCTCATTAGACCCATTATAGAATACAACACCTCATTTGGTATGTACCTCTCAAGACATCTGCAACAACTGTAAAGGCCACAGAAATGCCTCACTAAAGGAATCACAGGCCTAAAGCAGATGCCCTATGCTGACTGCCTTAAAAAACTCCAGCTATACTCTGTCGCATATCGTCTACTCAGAGGCGATCTCTGCTTAACATAAAAAGCCATGTCAAACCCAGAGCTGTTGGACATGTTACACTTAAAGAAATCCCAGTACCTCAGAGCCACAAGCTCCAGGGATTTAAACCTTGTCATCAAAATAAACAAAACATGCTGGAGGGGTAGGTTCTTGACCCAGAGACTCCCCAGACTCTGGAATAGACTACCCATACATGTCAAGCAGAGCGCCTCTTTGGCCCTCTTCAAAAGGAACCTTGACGATCGGATGGGAGAAAGGAAATTCACCCTGGGGATTATGTCAGTCACCCTGCTAGACAGGGGTCCAGGGAAGTAAATAGTATGGGAAGAAATAGCCAGGGAATTGTTATGGCTAGGCTTGTAGAGTCCCTAGGGCTGACAGCCTAGTACCAACCTATGAACCTAAGTAAATATTCAAATATGATATGAGAAGTGCACATTCTATCCCTAACTGATAAAAAAGAATGTGAATAATTTTGCAGATGCTAAATATTTAAAGGTTTTAGAAAAATATATATGTTCAGTCTCTGTATGTGTTTAGTTTCATTAACTGAATATACAAGTATGTTTGAGATGCATTGTAACTGTTTAAATTTTATATAGATTTGTACTTTGAATATCTATGTTTGTTTCAGCATTATCAAGACAGGAATTAAAACAAAAATCATTCACTAGAACACAAAGCGGTATAAGAAATAAGACAGATGTTACTGAACTTTACAACCATATACTTTTGGGATTGCTACATTCCTTCGACACATCATAATGTTGACACCAAAATGCTGACCACAAAAGGTCGACAAAGAAAATTTTGACATTCAACTGCTCATGGGCTAGTAAAACCCTTGCTGCATGCAATCAAAAAAAAACAAATCAAAATAATATATATTTTTTTTTTGCAGGGAGAGCAAACCTGCTGCAACCCCACCCCCTTGCTAATTACACACACACACACACACACACACACACACACACACACACACACACACACACACACACACACACACACACAACACACACACACATAAATACAAAAATATATATATATATATATCTATATATATCTATATCTATATATATCTATATATATATATATATATATATATATATATATATATATATATATATATATATATATATATATATATATATATATATATCACACACTCTCCAGGGAAAGGGTATATTCTCTTACCCAGGGATTGTTGATCTAGCATAACTGTCGACCTTCTGCATATGTCAACCTTTTGCAGTTAAAGTTCTTATTGTCGACATTGGGGTGTTTCTACCTATTGTAGCAGAACTATACTTTTAAATCTTCATTTAACATTTGAAAACCAGGAAAGTCCAACTAGGACAGAGCCTATTTTCAGCAGAGGCCAAGGGAGAAAGACTCCAGTCCCGTCTTTAGAATGTGGGAGGAAACTGGAGGAAACCCACACGAATGCAGGGAGAACATACAAACTTCACACAGAAGACACCCCAGATGAGAATCAAACTGGAGAGTCTTTTGCTGTGACTCGACAATGTTAACCACTGCACCACTGCATAACCCAACCGCTGGACCACTGCATCACCCAAATGCTTTACAGGTTACATTTTTATTGTAGATATTAGAGGTCTTAAGATATTGTACACTACCACGGCAGAACATGAAGGATTGAATATTAAAACAGGTTACTCTTAGTGTAGCATGTCACCCTAAGCAGTAACTCAAATGCTCAGTAGTGAGATTAGGGTTTACAATACTTCAAGCCATGTAGACTAATGGGGATTTCTTGAACTCTTCACCATTTCCTTAACATAATATGAATTATGGTTATACTGCAGGAATTAGAAGACTACCAATGTAAAAAAAAAATTACATAGTATTAAGTCTTAGTCAATTGACTGGGCTTTCCAGCTCAGGTGATTATCCTTCTATATATTAGTATTGGTACTGCAGGCATTATCTCATGTAAATCTCAATAGTTTCAGTACCAGTACTCGCATACAGGTGGAGCTCACCTGCAAAGTCAGAGGACGTTGGGGGCTGCCAAAAACCATGTCATGTATGATTGTTCTGTTCCATAAGTCATTCAGTTGATACAGATGGGATGACTCAAAACTGCCATAAAAAGAATCCAAGCTGTATTTTGTTATTGCAGCAATACAACGTGCCCATGTTATTAAAGCAATACAGCATGCCCACCATGTTATTTGAGATATAAGTATACACGCATGACAATTTCCCTGTCAAGTCTACCTGTGATGCATAACTGTTTGTTTAAAAGTATGGCTTAATAACCAGGAAGGAGGAAATATGCAACAAGTGAATTCTATGCCATGATTAGAGTATAATAGCTTATGAGAAGGTACCCTTGTATGTAACTCCTTAATGGTTTACCATGGAATGCGGTTATAACCATTACAAAAATTGTAGCTGCTATAGTAATATAATAATTAGTTCAGTATAATGTTTCTAAATGGGAGTTACCAGCTAATAAGTCAAGTACAGTTTGAATAAAGTATTGGCCCAAAATGGATAAATAATATAACTGTATGCAAACTTTTATATATCAGCATCCCTATCATTTTGTTTTCCCATTTCTCCCTTTTTTACTGGACAGTACTGATTTTAATAAGTATGTTTTACAAATATTTTAAAAAATGGCAAATATCTTAAAGTCTTAGGAGAACGTATTGCAAAATGCCCAAATATCTCTTTAAAAATAAGTTGTAACATTCCTTTTAGTTCTGTGAATAAATGCACTACAGTATCTAAATCGCTAATATGACAAGCAGCAACAGTTTTATAAAAATAAGACCATGTTTTAGTTCCTTGAATGACACATCTCCATTGCATTGGCTGAAATTGTGGATCACCCTTTAGTACTTCATATTCACTGAGAAATGGACCGTATTTGGCAAACATAGTGATGGCAAACATAATGTTATGAGATGAGGTGTAAGAGATGAAAGCCAGGAACAGTGATTTATGTACTTACCAAAACTGAAATTCTGGGAACTCATGTCATTTTTAACCATTCAGTGAAAAAAATGATAATATGTCTCTTCTTTCCTCTCTTGTACTCACTCTTTCTCATCCTAATTATCTTCCAGTTTCTCTGTATATGCATATATAGGTATATATATTGATAGCTGACAGTTCATTAAGATGCTTTTAAGTGAAATAAAAAGGGATCAACGTATAAATGCTGAGGTACCATATCACTGACTGTGTGTGTGTGTGTGTGTGTGTGTGTGTGTGTGTGTGTGTGTGTGTGTGTGTGTGTGTGTGTGTGTGTGTGTGTGTGTCTGTGTGTGTGTGTGTGTGTGTTTGTAATCTTTATTTCTTAGCAGGGGTAAATCTGTGGAAATGGTTTTAAGGTAGTTGTATTTTTTTTTGGGGGGAGAGGGTTGCAGTTAGTATTTATTTTGCTTGTATATGCAAACATAGATTACAACAGTGTATGGGGATTTTCCTTCTCTGTACTGTTGTGCACTATTAGAGTTGGTATACTTAAGGTATATTTAAGTAGCAGTGGGTGTGGGTGGGTGCAGGGTGGCTTGCATCCATGACAATTTTTTTGTATTTTCGATAGGCTGACAGTTGATTTTTTTTTCATTATTGTAACTTTTGAATCCTGATCTTTTTTGCAATTTAATTATTTCTTAAGGAAGTGGACAATTCTTTGAAACATGATTACAGTTTTTAATTGCAAAATCATTTAATGACTTTGGATAATTAAAATCTTAATCAACATTTTATAAAACCTTATAAAAATATATATGTTTCACCGAAACCTTTGACAGTTGATCTCCCTTTTCAGTCAATAAGGATAAACTACCTAGGTTCATAGGTTCATAGGTTGGTACTAGGCTATCGGCCCTAGAGCCTATACAAGCCTAGCCATAACAATTCCCTGGCTATTTCTTCCCACAATATTTACTTCCCCGGACCCCTGTCTAGCAGGCAAGTGATGTGATTCCCGGGGTGAATTTTCTATCTCCCATCCAATCGTCAAGGTTCCTTCTGAAGAGGCCAAAGAGGCACTCTGCGTGACATGTATGGGCAGCCTATTCCAGAGACTGGGGAGTCTCTGGGCCAGGAACCTATCCCACCAGCATGTTTTGTTCATTGTGGTGACAAGGTTTAGATCCCTGGAGCGTGTGGCTCTGAGGGATTGGGATTTCTTTAAGTGGAGCATGTCCAACAGCTCTGGGTTTGACATGGCCTTATATGTTAAGCAGGGATCACCTCTGAGTAGACGATTTGTGACAGAGTACAGCTGGAGTTTTTTTAGATGGTCACCATATGGCATCTGCTTTAGGCCTGTGATTCTTTTAGTGAGGTATTTCTGTGGCCTTTCCAGTTATTGCAGATGTCTTGAAAGGTACATACCAAACAGGGCATTGTATTCTATAATGGGTCCAATGAGGGATGAGTACAGTGGGACAATGATCTCCTTTTTACTGGATGAAAAGCCCTTAGTGATGAGAAGTGCCACATAGAAGGATTTCCTGACTATTGTGGCAATGTGGTTATCAAAGGTGAGACCACTGCCCACCTGTGTCCCTAAGTCTCTTATCACACTTTTGGTGTTTAGTGTACTGCCACCTATGTGGTAATTCATGGGTACATGTTTTTTCCCAAAGGAGATAACTATACATTTCTTGGCATTGAGCTTGAGGCCATGGCTCTGGCACCAAGCATCTGTTTCTGTAAGGCCCTTTTGTAGAATATCCACATCATTTGCGGATTCAATAATGGCTCCCAGTTTGCAGTCATCTGTGAAATTTGTTAGCCAGAGTTCATTAGTGTTGGCCTGTACTTCAGAGAAGTAGATGCCAAACAAGAGCAGTCCCAGGACTGAACCTGAGGTACTCCACTTGTCACTTCTCTGGAGCTGGATTTGGAGTCGCTACTTTTACACTGTGGGCTCTGTCAGTAAGCAACCTGGCAACCCATCAAGTGATGTAGGGATTAATGCCCAGCTTAGTAAGTTTATCTATGATTCCAGAGTAGGGGATGGTGTTGAAGGCCTTGGCGAGGACCAGACAGGCTGTGTGGACCACCTTACCCTTGTCCTGAGCTCTGGAGACTGATTTGAAGAAGGCAATCAGGTTCAGAAGACAAGATCGGCCCTTCACAAACCCAAACTGGGTGGTTTCCAGTGTTTGAAGGTTGCCAATCTCTTTTTTTATAAGTTCCATGATAATACGTTCCATGGCCTTGCAGATCAGGCTCATCAGACTGATGGGGCAGTAGATCCCTCCTTGTGGAGTGGGATAAATGTAGCAGTGCACCACTCAGTGGGCATGAAGCCTGAGGTGAGGCTATAATTAAACATGACATTTAGATGAGGTGCCAGTTCATTTTATAGTTCATGTAGTACACAGCCCGGGATGTCATCTGGTCCCATGGATGCTGTATTCTTAGCTTTAGAGAGTGCGGCTTTTACCTGTGTGGCCATTATTACCAGAAGTTGGCAATCTTTCAGTAATGATATGGGCCTTTTAGGGAGTGAGAGGAGGGAGAAGTTGGCACTGAATCGATCTGCCAGGATATTGGCAATATCCTTAGGATCAGTATATTTAATGCCATTCTGTTGTAGCTCAGAGAAGATCTGAGCATTGCCATTTAGATTCTTGACATAACTACAGAATGCCTTGTGGTTGTCTTTAGAATTTTTGTCAATTTTATTTTTGTAACAAGCTTTGGAGGATTTTTTGAGGGATCTCAACTTCTTACTGAGGCTGGGAAGGGAGTTTTATGCATCCTGGGATTTTCCTCTTTTCTGCAACAGTTTATTCCTTCAGTTGTATAGTTTGTTTATAGCAGGGGATCACCAGATTGGATTCCTGTGTTTGGAGGAGAATGTCTTGGTTCTATTTGGGATGGCACGATTCATGCATGAGTGGATGTACTTGTACAGTGCTTAGTGTAGGATTCAGCTGATATTATAACATGTAATATGATTCTTTATTAAGTAAATTTCATAATTTTGCCACCATTATCATTTGTCATGATACTTGGTCCAAAATCATAGACCTGTAGTTAGCATCTTTGTATTCCTTCTCTAAAAATGTCTAAATGTCAGACTACGAAAGGCAAGCAGTGGTTTTATATTACAACAAGGCTATGTATGAGTAGAGTGGGAATTTAAATATTTGCTCAGATTTGGATAGGCTTGGATTTTTACATTTACATTAAGGTTGAAGGGGCAGTTAGAGGGAAATTCCCCAGGATTCATGAAGCTCCATGCAAGAATAAGGCTATTCTTGCATGGAGTGGTTTGGGTTTGTTTAGAATAGCAGCATGCCTTGCATATGCATGAAGACCATCTGCTATTTAATCTAAATGGACACGAACCACGAAAGAGTGCACTGGGCATGTGTCAGCAGTGCCTGCACATGTAACATGCCCTCTTCACTCAGAAAGTGACGTACAGCACTTTGTGTCACAGATGAGTGTCAAGTTATATAATATTATAGCCTGGCTCTAATATTATATAGTAAACGAGTGTCTGCAGACACTGAAATGTAAGTAAGTAACAAAAAAAACAAAAAAAACCAAAGCACAAACACCTTGAAGGCAGCAGCCTTCAAGTGCACAACCCAAATGTATGCACTCCTGCCCTACATGCATGGAAGCAGTACGGCAAAAGGAAAGCAATAAAAATTCAAAACGTGTAATTTTTTTTATCAAATAAATCCAAAATCTAAGAGGTGCACAGCTAGTTTGCGAGGCGCTCCACTATGCTTAGCCTGGCTGAAATCCTGAAAATGATAGATAAGTGCTACTATGATACAAAACATCATCAAGCAGCTGCTGTAGCTTAGTGGTGCTGCCACGGGTTAGCATGTAAAAGATGTTTGGTTCAAATCTCCCCGCTGCCAGTTTGTTTAAAAACTTTTTAAGGAAATTGAATGATAGATGTCAATCATATGGCTCATGTATAGCACAGTAGGGGTGGGAATATGTAAAATATAACTGTAAAAAGAACTTTATAAATCTAATGAAATAAAAAATAGATTTAAACAATGCTTTGCTAGTGTAAGCATTGCTTACCTGCTTTCGTCTGTACTTACCTGGTTTAAGCATTGATATGCGGATCTGTGCGACACAAAGCATAGTTCAGCATATTAAAACTGGCCAATCAAGAAAAAGTGTGGGAAACCTGCCCTATTTAAACTGCACAGGCAGGAAAACAGCCATAACCATTTGGAATTGCTCACAGCAGGACCAAAATGTCTGGTGTCAGTGAAGGTGTTTGCTTCCGAGCACAACGTTGGGAAATCCAAGAGTCCATGGTCATGGTTGGGCTCCTAGTAAAAAAACATGATGGCAGGCTGCTGCATGGCCAGTACCAGGGCTCGCAGTACAAAGAAGAGGCCTGGGACCAGCTTGCATGCGATCTCACTAGTGCCACTGGCATACCCCAGTATGGTGAGCAGGTACGTCACAATCATAATGACCTGAAGCAGAGGGGGGATGCACTCTTGGACCAGTGGATCCAAGAAGGCCGAGTGCAGGATGTCCCAACTCTCTCTAAGTATGTAGTCTTATGTATCTCTAAGTATGGAAAAAGTTCAACTTGAGATTGTGCAGGTGTGATTGTGTCATGTCTCCCCACATAGCTGCTGCAGAGAAGTCCCAGAATGTTGAGGCTCATGCCCAGTGACTGCATCGGCAGTATGGTGAGTACAGAATATCCCCTAATATTAGCAGTAAGAAATCAAAATTATAGTAATGGTAGTACTGCCTGTATATATAATTGTGCTGTAAAAGTCAGGAATAAATGCCTGTGTCAGGCTGCCAGCATTACAATGGAGTATTCCCAGCTGCTGTGTAATACAGATGTCAGTAGCAAACAAGGTACAATATGCAGGAGAGGAATATTAGAATATGTATGAGTGTGTCTGAGTGAACCTGCAAAGAAATTGCCATGTCAGGGCTACTGTAACAGTTAGGAATGAAAAGCATTCCCCTGTGCAGATCATGCAGGAATAGTGATTGTGGATTTCTGAGTTGTACACAGATATGTATGTAAAAACTAATAAAGGTGATCCCAAACACTGGCATGTGTCATCTCACTTGTACCTGAAAAATAGAAAGTGTATACCCTGCAGAATGCATTAACTGAGGTGAACTGATTTAGCACTGCTTGTCTGCATACTTTAGAATGGGCATGCCAAATAACTGAAAAAAGCAACAGTACATATTTCCATCAGAATGTGTTTTACTTGTTTGTCTGCCAGCAATGTCTTGTGATAACCTTTCAATTTCAGTTGTGTGTAGCTGTGGATGTACTAAAAATGTATAAGGATAACAGGTGCAGACTTAAAACTTATACTGTGTACTCAGGAATCTAAATTGAAGTATGTAGTTGTAAAACAGTCAAATGTGCAATCCAGCTGATGTGCACGTTTCACAAACAGTGACACCAATGTCTGTTGTGTATGCACAATTTGTACTGAAAATGGGAAACACATAATGCAACATGTCAAAGTAAAAGTACTGTGCACAAAGATGTGTACTGGATAGAAATGTTGCAAATGATACACAACACCTCTCCAGTAGCTCAGTCTAATAAGGACTAGGCCTATAGTTCAATTTTGCACACCCACCACGGTTCAAATCCAGGGACCACCACTAACATCTCAATCTGGTTCTACAGTTGTAAACTGCAATCTGAATAGAAAAAAGTAATGTACTGCAACACATACATTTTCCATACAGGTCACACAGGTAAATAACTCTGAATAGAAATACTAGCATGATGTGTATAACTATGAAAGGTGTAAAATTGCTTTGTTGATCAGCCTCAGTCCTACAAATAGATGCAAGCTAAACATCCACACTCTGCAGTCTGGCCCAGACAAGCCCCTCAAGTGTCATGCTGTCATGGAAAGTTTCCCTAGTTGCCAAGAAACCTGCACACAGAAAATTTCACAGTAGATGTATGTGAAAGGCACAACACACACTCCAGGGCCTGCAACTAATATGAGAATCTCAAATATGTGTAGAAACAGCAATGTAATGTGCACACAGTTCATATGCACAGGGCCCATAGGTAAAGAAATTGATATAGAAATAGGACTGATGTGTAGAAGTAAAATAAGGGTACAATTGCTTTGTTGATATCTACAGCTGTTGGTGTGCTGTAGCAGCCACATGGCCCAGGTAGACTGTAAGTGTGGTAAGAATGTAGAGTAGTGAATAGTAGTGTACTGACAAATATACTTGATAACAGCTGTCAATTGAATCTGTTCCCTTCCCCCACCACTCAAATGATCCAACAATCACACTGAAACCAACATGGGTATGTTTCTAAACAAACCTCTACTGTTGGAACCGTTGTTCCATTTGATTTATCATTGTTTAAACTGTGTTCATACTAATATTCACTATTGAAAAATCATTTTATTGCCTGCCTGACATAGCACTAAATGGCATGCTGTTGAAACCCCGAATGTCATTCCATATATGCATTGGTTCTGCCTGCTATGGCACTGCTATAATTGCACTGTTTTGGGTAAATGGGAATATCCATGCATGCTATTTTGACTAATGTAATGTGTTGTGCATGACTAACCAGTATTGATTGTTAATTTCCACACCATAGCACATATGGGAAGGCAGATCCCAGCGGATCCGCCTCTCCCACCCCACCTGGCTGAGGCACCAGGTCCCAGCATGTCTGGGACACTACCCAGACCTCCCTCATCTGCTGGTCTTGCACCACCCTCAGGTGGAACCACTGCAAGGGATGGGGTTCACCCCGCCCCACTGCAAGTGGGTGTGGTGGGAATGTTGTCACCCGGGACGAGGTCTGTGGAATGGTACACAGTGTCCTCCAGATGGATCTGGATGACCACCTGCACCAGGTGGAGGGCAGGCTGGCACAGCTAGAAGGGCAGATGGCCCCTTCAGCCCAGCCCCCAACACAGCCACCTTTGGGGCTGTGAAATAGTAGTGCTGACTGCCATTGGGTGGGGACATCAGTAACACTACTACCATCTGGGGTGTCTGATAAGCCTAGGATTCCCAACCACCCTCCCCATCAAGGTGTTTACCCCCCCATGTGTCATACACCACCCCTGTCTGCTCTCTTGTCAGTCTTGTCTGTCTGCAAACACAACCTCTCCTACCAAACCTCCCTCACCACACTTACCTATAATCCTTCCTTAACATTCTACTCTCACCTTAAAAAAAAGGGTATCTGTCCAACAAAAAAATCACATCCCATACATAGCTCTGCATTTCACCCAGAGACATGTAGCCATCATGCAATCTAACCCTGCCAATCATCCATACTGTATGATGCCCACACACCTCCCTGAAGGGTGTGAGGCTCCAAATTCTAAATTGCCCAAATTGAAAGCAGCTCTTGCTTCCAAAGAAATGCAGAGCTATGGTCCTTTCCTACACCCGTCCTGCACATCCCTGCCTGTTTCTCCTCTTATTTGTCCATCTGCTTGCCCCAATTTCACCACTTTCCTATCTCCCTTTTTTTCTTTTCTTTATCTGAAATTAGCGTGGGTTTAAGCAGCCATAAACTAAGTTGAGCTAGCGTAAGCATCGCTTAGCTCCATGCAAACCCGCTTACAACTGCTTTAAAACTGCCTTAATGACTCTGATTCCAACAGTCCCTGTTCTGCCCAGCAACAACATAATCATCCCTTGCAAGTCTCAAACCCAGGACCCTACACACTATAGCGAAAGTGATTTACCACTAAGCCATGTGAAATAGAAATAAACTTGATGTTTTCTCAAGCATATCATGCAGCACAGTCATTCATCAATAAGGGAAATTAATTTATATATGTAGATGTATGCATGTGTATATATATATATATTTATATATATATATATATATATATATATATATATTTATATACACACACACACACACACACACACACATATATATATATATATATATATATATATATATATATATATATATATATATATATAAATGTGTATTGCGTTAGCACATTGGATCCACACTCTGAACCTCTCACTGCAAACATCTGACCAAAGGCACTGTTAATGGGAGTGAAGGGGCCCAAAATAAATACCTCTTGTAAATATTGACATCATCCCCTCCTCCACAGCTGAACAGATCTGCCTTGTAACACAATAACCAACACTTGCAAGTCTCAAACCCGGGACCCTGCACAACATAACCACAACAAGTTAACAGTTAGCCATCTCAACTGTACGATG
>NC_056732.1:1427467917-1427472917 GCF_019279795.1 Protopterus annectens | reverse complement strand
ATAATTAACAACCTGTCATTGCAAGGTGTGTGCACAAAGATGAACATAATGGTGGGACAAATGGCCTACAGTAGTAACATGTCTGAAACATTACCATTATACAGTGCTACAACAGTGCATATACCACTATTACATTGGCAACTGTTACAGATCTACACAACGGCATATCACAATACCACATTCCACAAGCCTTACAACCTGTAATGTGATCCTAACATGAGCAATGAATGTGTAATATGGAAACCTATGTTAGGACAGCAAATATGGGGAATACATACCTTAACAAACATTGGAAGTATATGTGTGCACACACTCCAAATAACATATTGTGGAAGCAGCTTTTGATGTACTGACAGCATTCACTCTTCGTGAATATGCACCTTCCATCAAGTACAGGTCATCAATGTCACACCAAGAAATTATTTGCTGTCCAAGACGTATGTCCATCACATTTGCCCACTCACCTGCAACAGAGGCAGCTGTGGCTTGCACACGTCTTACAAGCCATGGAATGGATCCCATATCCAATGGGTAGCACACATGAGTGGGAGATGTAGCCTTACCTCACCATTGCATATACCATGGCAAACAGTGCAGACAGTCATGTATGTGAGGAGGAAGTATGGGACAACATCAATGTAGAAAATAAACAGATGGCCATCCAAGACAGATGATGACACTTGTTGCAAACTGGCCATGGAGGCTGCCTAGAAACATGCCGCAACACTGAGGGAGTTGCAGGAATATCTAGCAAGTACTGGCTGTGCAGTACCTGTGTCAACAATCACCTGGACTCTGCATAAATGTGGCCTATGGGTTAGGGTAATCAGATGGCAAAGTCGTTCCACAGGAAACATCAGCTAGGGCTCTCTACAGGTAGCATATGTATAACATCAAAATTCCCTCAAAGGCATGTGTTGCAATGTGCAATGGTATACCAAGACCAAGTTCAGAACCTACAGACAGTATCAATAATGATACATGTGTTGCACAAGCAACACCTCACTCCACCTCAGGCCCACCATCCCCATCTGTACTTTGCTGGTGCCAGTGTACACCTGTATGTTTGCCGTTCATTATCAGTGACTAGGCCAGTACACATTGTGTTCTGAATTTGGGACACTGCAAAATGATACTCATGTGTGGCCCATAGTTGTCAAACATCTGCAAAAAGGCTGAGGATGGGGAGGGGTGTCATCCTGAAACACAACAGTGAACTGAAACAGACATCCAAAGCTTTCTAAGAATTACTGTATTTGCACACAGTCAAGGTCAAGAATTGTGGCAGACCTAACCCTGACTCCACAGCAATAGTGAAGGCACTGTGTGACATCCAAGGGCTGTGCACATGAGTTGACCTTGCAATCTGACAGAGTTGGGGGACATTTGTAAGGCAGAGCGACCAAATACTGGCAAGTGCAGATGGGCCATGCTAGTATACACCTTCCAGGAATATTGACTGCTGTACTACACTTAACAGTTGATGCAACAGACCATCATGTTAAGGGTGTGCACACTTATGCACCCACATATTGTATCCAGCTCAATCAGCATCTGCACAACTAACACATGTGTTTGATACTGCATTTGATTGCACAAGTCATATGTCACATATCAGGTTTGTGTAATGTTAACATATGCAGTATTGTGGAGCCATGGCATATCAGGGAAGAGGGTGCCATGTCAATAAGGGTGTGTACACTCCTCATAGTCACAGTAAGCTTTGAAGGTTGTCAGTGTAATTGTATTTTATACATTCACCGCTGATGATGAGATCTGCAAATCAGACATCAGACTTTCACTATTGACATCTGTCCTCATATTATCCCAGGTATGTGTTGGACGAACACATAGGGACTGTTAGTAGCAAAGCAAACATAACTGACACACATATACACATTCAGCAATGACGTGCACACCTGTGAGGTATGGTGCACAGTACATACCAGGGTGCTGAACTGGTGCACAGCAATACTGTGTACATGGTTGCAGTGTGTTCCAGGGGAAGGGGCTTCACCTACTAACACAACTCATGCTTCACAGAAATGTATAATGTTGGTAACAGGGATTGACTATAGCTGCAGTGCATGCCGCTGAGTGCCATATGTCATGCATGTTGACAGTTGGGCAATGAGAGGTCTGTGTGTAATATCTTTGTGCAACCTCACCTGTAAGTGTGTGTGTGTGTGTGTGTGTGTGTGTGTGTGTGTGTGTGTGTGTGTGTGTGTGTGTGTGTGTGTGTGTGTGTGTGAGTGTGTGTGTGTGTGTTTGCGTGTGTGTACAGTTAAGCAATGGTGTACAGGTCTTAAAGTGCATTTCTTGTTTTCCCCTCACAGGTAGCGAGGTGCGTCAGGGTCCCTTTTGCAGGCATACTGATTTTAGTGTCCATACAGACTCTGACAATGATGATAGATATGATGAGGCACAGACAGGGTTGTCAGGGGCTGAAACTGTGCCATCAGTTGACATCCCACTGTTATCCACCCCAAACACAGTCACATTGCCTATACATACCACATCACCAGTGGCCATAGATGAGGGACAGTTGGCTGGTGGTGGCATAGGACAGGACAATGTGGTGACTATGGCAAGTGTGCCTGGACACAGCAGCCATAGCCAGATGACCGGCAAGGTACCACACAGGCAGATGTACAGGGGTGCTCGTAGGAGGGCTGCTGGCCATCATGCCCCTAACAGAAGTGCCACAGCAGGTGTCACCAGATGCATGTTTCAGACTGTCATGGAGGCACAGGCACTTATGTAACATTATACCAGATAGGGTCTGAGGCTCCAGAGTTCTACTCATTCTACTGTTATTGACAACATCCATGATCTTGCAGGCACCCACCGTTATTTTGCAGAGGTCCTGGATAGACGGCTGGGTGAGATGGTGGGAATCCTTGACCATGCAATGTCTTTCCTTGAGCATATGATGGTAGTAGTGCAACAGCCACATGGACGTAGGTTAGCAATACCAAGAGATGGAGGTTGATGTAGATGTGCAACAAGTCAGAGCCACTCTTGTAGTGGCAGTACCAGCACCAGCACTGCAAGGTGGCACTGTCCACACCATAACATAGCAGACCACATGTACAGGGCTCTGACCAGTCCCAAGAGGGACCCAGATCCAGTGGACATATGTCATCATCTGGGGAGAGTACCACATTTGGCCTTGTACCTGGTAGTGCCAGTGGAACCCTTGGCAGGCACAGTTCTCATGTCCATGGCCACAGACAGTGAACTGCACACCCTGCCAGGTACAGTCTGCAGCTATCCGGCAAACCCCTGTATAGGGCAGCCACATGGCAGAACTGTGTACATGCATACATAAACACATCATCAACACAGCTAGAACAACCGCATACCTGCAAACACCACATCTGCACAGCCCAATTAATAATGAATCCCCCTAACACACACACATGATGTCCACCAAATGGTTCAGCCTAGGTCTCTGGCAAAACCCACAACACACCCTGTGCATATGATGATACCTGTGCCATGTTCTTGTCATCCATAACATTGATGCAGGGACAGGCTAATATGGTTCTGATGCACAGGGTGAATGTACTAAGGTGTACCAATGTAATGCTGTGTAACATGTTTTCAGTACTAAAGTTTAATGCTTACATGTCAGGATGTGTATCTGTCCCGCCATGATGCATTATAGCTGTTATTAACACTGACTGATTGTGGTCTCCATAACATATTCCATTTATGTTGTAGGTGTCTATGTGTCAACAGGATGTTGGTCTGCTCTTGTTTCCTACAAGGGATATGGCACTATGGTGACACCTTGACTGTGCCATATCCTGGGTACAGCTGAACACAAGTCACAGGTCTGTATAACAGTTACTGCATGTGCCACATGCCTGATAGGTCTGAGGGGTGTATACAGGTGAGTGCAGGATGGCTGATGTCAGCAGCCCTTCTACAGTGGACAATGGAAAGTGTACTGGGTGGTACACACCATATGTGTGTGTATAACACACACACACAGAGGTGTTGGTGTTGATGCAATGCACAGAGAATACTGTACACATGGATGTATGTACTTTTGCAGTGAACCCATTTTAGCCTATGCAATTCCATCAAGACAGAATAGGCACAACATCACATTGGGAAATAATCCGTCTGCTACTTTAATGTCATTGACAATGGTACTGGCAGGGTATATGTCCACTTCCCCAATGTAGTGCGGTCCTCGACTTGGTAAACATTGGTGTGCTGGTGTGGGTGGTACACCCTACCCTTTGGAGGGTGTGGGGTGATGTAGAACCGCATATAGTGTGATTGACAACTACTTAACCTGTTAACATAAACTGTACAGTATAACAGCCGACTACATACACACAACAATAACCGCAATGAAGGTGGCTGTGTCCACAAGATCCACACCCAGCTATATATACCAACCCCAGTATCGCTGTACAGCTATACAGTGGGAAAGAGGGGATTTACATATCTAGTACTAGTTTTGATGGAATGAATTTCCACAAGATGATACCTTTGAAATGTTCTTGGACATATGACCTCCTAGGACATGTATTTTCTGCAAAATGAAGTAGATCTCTTCACATACACACACACTCTTACTTGGCAACACTGAGAGTAGAACCCCTATCTAGGTACTTATTGCTACTAATGTGTGTGACCTTAATTGCACATACCACACAACCTTTAGGATCAGGTGTATTGCAGGTTACTTGTTAAGTGAAGAACATCACCAGGCCTTGTACAGTATGGTAATGGGGGATGTACTGGTTGTTTATGAACAATACATAGTGTGACATACTGTCATATACACATTGACAAACACATAACAGTCATAAACACACCTGAGAGACCTGGGTTTGTCAGTGCTAATTACCTTGTCAGCGAGTCCATTCTGTTACAGATAAGATGCACACAGCACATGCATCATTGGGCTGGATAGTGTAATCAATTACCTGTATGGTTGATGGTGACAGTGGTCCACATACAGTGGACTTTGGGACATG
>NC_056732.1:1427445417-1427462917 GCF_019279795.1 Protopterus annectens | reverse complement strand
TATAGGGCTGAACCTTGTCCAGGGAGGTATTTCAAGGAGAATGACATTAGCAGGCTTGCTAAAGTTGGGCAATGGGAAGTGTAGTGACTGTGAATGGCCTCAAAACCATTGATCCCTACCCACACAAGCAAAAACACACAGTTTCCATGTCTGGGATTAGAAAATCTACCTAACTAGGATGTTATACTATAGCATTACGCAGTTATCGCATGTGCCAGAGAGCTTACAGGGCTGAACTTTGTCCAAGGAGGAATTTCAAGGTGACTGACATCAGCAGGCTTGCTAAAGTAGGGCAATGGGAGGTGTAGAGACTGTGAATGGCCTCAAAACCATTGATCCCTGCCCACACAAACAAATATATACTAGCAGAGTTTTACACTTGCCATGTCTGGGATTAGAACCCCTTCCTAACTAGTATGTTATATTATAGCAATATGCAGTTATTGCATGCACCACAGAGCTTACAGGGCTGAATTTTGTCCAAGGAGGTATTTCAAGGTGACTGACATCAGCAGGCTTACTAAAGTAGGGCAATGGAAAGTGTAGTTACTGTGTATGGCCTCAGAACCATTGAGCCATACCCACACAAACAAACACACAGAGTTTCCATGTCTGGGATTAGAATTCCTACCTAACTAGTATGTTATACTATAGAATTACGCAGTTATCTCATGTGCCACATAGTTTCCAAGGCTGAACCATGTCCAAGGAGGTATTTCAAGGTGACCGACATCAGCAGGCGTGCTAAACTTGGACAATGAGAGATGTAGTGACTGTGAATGGCCTCAAAACCATTGCTCCCTACACACAGAAACAAACACAGTTTCACAGTTGCCATGTCTGGAATTAGAACCCCTACCTAACTAGTATGTTATATTATAGCATTACGCAGTTAGAGCATGTGCCACAGAGTTTACAAGGCTGAACTTTATCCAAGGAGGTATTTCAAGGTGATTGACATCAGCAGGCTTGCTAAAGTAGGGCAATGGGAGGTGTAGTGACTGAATGGCATCAAAACCATTGATCCCTACCCACACAAACAAACACAGTTTTACAATTGCCATGACTGGGATTAGAACTCCTACCTGACTAATATGTTATACTATAGCATTACTCAGTTATCACACGTGCCAGAGAGTATACATAGCTGAACCTTCTCCAAGGAGGTATTTCAAGGTGACTGACATCAGCAGGCTTGCTAAAGTTGGGAAAAGGGAGGTATAGTGACTGGGAATGGGCTCAAAACCATTGATCCCTACACACACACACACACACACACACACACACACACACACACACACACACACAGAGTTTCACAGTTGCCATACCTGGGATTAGAACTCCTACCTAACTAGTATGTTACACTATAGCATTACACAGTTATAGCACATGCCACAGGGCATACAGGGCTGAATTTCCTCCAAGGAGGTATTTCAAGGTGACTGACATCAGCAGGCTTGCTAAAGTTGGGTAATGGTAGGTGTAATGACTGTGAATGGCCTCAAAACCATTGATTCCTACACACACAAACAAACACATACACACAGAGTTTCACAATTGCCATGTCTGGGATTAGAACTCCTACTTAACTAGTATGTTATACTATAGCATTATGCAGTTATCACACACATCACAGAGCTTATAGGGATAACCCTTCTACAGAGGGGTATTTCAAGGTGACTGACATCAGCAGGCTAGCTAAACTAGGACAATGGGGAGTGCAGTGTGTGTGAATGGGTCATAAACCATTCCTTTGGAAACACACACACACACAAGACTAAGTCACACACAAAATTACATTTGACAGGCCTGGGTATATGACTGCTAGATGAATAATGACTTTTACTGTCATGTTACACAGTTATCACAAACACCACGGCATTGGCACATCATGTGATACTGGCCAATTGGATGTGTGGTGGGTGGGACAGGCTTCATGATGGGAAGCTCTTTGTCACTGTCTGTCTCTCTCTTCCCCACATCTCTGTTTGTGTATGTTTGACCTATTATAGTGTGTTGTCCTTGGATATATGTGTGTATTCCTATCTGATGTGTGTGCAAAGCATGAATGGTGTGCAATGTGGTGTGTGTGCATAGAAATCTGTGACTGACAGCAATGTAGAGTCCACTGTTGTTGTCAGACATGGGCTTTGTTTCTCTAAGTGTGGGGGCATGCTCAGTATGACCTTCTGTATTGCATGTGTGAATCCATTACAGGTAGGTTGTACTCCACTGCAAGAATTTGTGTTCTACACCTACAGCTAGCAAACTGTTTCTGCAGGATATCTGTAGATAGTTTGACAATATGGGGTCACAATGGGATAGTGGGATACTGTAACTAATTGTGTCTGTGCTGCTTTGCTTATGCTACATGGTTTTGGTGTTAGCAGAGATATTCAGACATATGTACTGTTTTACACTGTGATGTATTATGTCATCAACTACTGACAGATATACTTATTTGCTCACAGTAATTTCCAGGGGAATACAAGATGAACGCAGCTGTGTCCAGTATTGTGGTCTGCAGCCTACATATTCTTGCACACTTATGCCATTCTAGAGGGGGAACTGCAGACACTTGCTGATAGGTCTGTGTAAATGGTCCAGCACCTTGGTACTGTGGTGGCAGAGGATCCCCTGCTTGTACATCTATAGACATGACAGAATGGCCATATCCTGCTGTGGTCATACCTCTCAGCTGTACATATTCGCACAGGTTACCCAGAGGCAGGGGTCATATATCTGGTCATCCCCCCTTCACGTTGTGGTTTACAAGCAGGTTTGTAGCCACCCATTGCAGGGTTTGCAAGCAGGGATAGTATGGGCACACATCCGAGTTTCAGACTTCACGCACTCCATGGCATCCATGCTTCTACACCCCTCCTCTGTTATTCTATCCGATTCCTAACATTATGCAAGTGATATCTGATAAATATCCCTATAGTTATCCCTTCATCCTAGCGGTATTTAGGGGTTGGTCCACAGTGCATGCAGTAGGACATGGTGGGCGTGCTACTGGGATTTGTTGACATGGCCTTGCATTTGTGTTCTATGGACTGTGTTATATTGTTGTTTGGGACTCCATGAGATTACATACATTGGCAGTATGGGTGAGGCACAGGCCTTTGACAAAGGACTGTAGAGCATGTGGTAGTGATGCAGGCCATCTGTAGCAGGCCAGTGCATTCTGTCATTCCTACAGTCCCAGGCTGCAAGCCATTGGATTCCCCTGGGGTGACAGGATAGGTGTGAGAGGTGTTAAAGCCAATAGTTCCTATACTTATTAATCCATTGGTGTGGATGCTGGCAAGGTGCTGCTTACAGCTAGGGACACACCTGCATGAGACACCTCTTCAGCACACTGCATTCTGTGGGTATCCCCATACAGAAGTGGGGGTCATACTGCACTCATTCCCAACAGCAGGGATATGACCTGTGATGAACCTGTGGCTGATGGTGGGGTAAGCAGAGTGCATGTGTGCTATGGAAGCTTCTCGCAGCTGACTCACAGAAATACATGGGACATTCCCCTTATGCTGGCTTGTGCAGGAACATCAGTAGTTTCTCAGTACTTCATAACTGTGCCTTTTGTGGTCTGCCAGTGATGGGCCTGACTACATCAGTATTCCATACTACACAGACAACTAATGTGCTGCTAACCTGTATGTACAATCCCAAAGGTGTTTGCATTTTCAGTTACATTTTATATACTCTATTTAGGGTACTTCCACCTGTGGACTGTGTGTATGTCTGGGCCCACATTCATGGCATGCCCATCTTTCAGATGGTGACAGATAGTATATCTGAATAAAGACTATGGATTACTGCTGGATTGGGTCATGCTGGGATGCATTGTGTTTGCCACTGCAGTAGTCAGAACATTGCTCTGTCATCAACAGTACTGGCCACAGGCCACTGTGACACAACCCTCCATGCCTACATGCTGACCACTTCCACACAATATACAACACACACAACAACCTAACACACAGAGCCCTGCATATTGTACATGTGCAACGATCTATCCTGCTAATTTGGCCAGCTCAGGTAATCTGTGATCCACTGTTATTAAACCCAACATGTACATGTTACTACATTTCTACGTAGGATTGTGGGGGTGGGCACACCTGACAACTGTAAAAATTTGCTCTGACTGTACTGGCATTTCAGATACTCTGTTGGCTTCCATTTCATTCTGTATTCTGACCTATCATGCAGACTAGAAGCATATCAGTGGAGTACAGACCTTAGGTTTTATTGACCAAAATTTCAGTTTCCGACTTCTTACCCTTCAGAACTAACATCCAACTGCCTGACCTGTTGTAGACTGTCTGTGTAGGTCTGAAGGGGGGCTGTTCTCTATTGCCATCAATCGGAAGGCTTAGCACAGCCTTTCTTTGTGGTCATCTACACCTGTCCTGCTGGCTGAGACTGTTGTTGGGTATGTGAGCCTCACTGACATACATGTGTGTGTCCTATGGACACACATTTGGCCCACCACATGTCCTGCAGTGGGATTTGTCACCTTGTCTAGTACTGCCTACTATGTTGACACCAGTATTTGTTATGGATTACATGCTGACCATATAGGTGTCTACTATCTGCTGCCATCCCATTCAGCCACCTGATTCCCTTGCATGCTCACATCCATGCCATAGATACAAGTAGCAGAACATACTACTCTATTCAGCAACTGAGATTGACTTACCTTGTGGCTGTGCCAGTATTGAGGATGGTGCTGGAGGGATGACTATGCCGGATGCACATAGTACAGTCCCTATGCATGGTAAAGCACAGGTAGTATCATGTTTGGCATCCCTTTTACTGTATGTGCGAGTCAGAGAGATGTCATTCCCTGGGTTCCTACCGTGTCAGTGTATGTGCTATGCGTTGCCTCTTTGCCAAAGCCTGGGCATACTGGGCATGCGTCCTTCTGCCTACAGGGGCAGGCTCAGGTTTTTCCTCCTCCAAGTCAGTCTGTGCCTGTGCTGGCCTTGGCAATGGTGGGGGGCTGTGTGGCCCTGCTCCCTGCTGTTCCTGCTGCAGCTGTTTCCAGAGGATCATATTGTGTAGCATGGCACATACAATGGAGATTTGGGTACAAGTAGCTGAAGAGTAATGCAAGGCTCCACCAGATATGTCCAGGCATCAGAACCATGACTTGAGCATCCCAAACACATGCTCTATTATGATTCTGGTTTGTGTGTGTGCCTCATTATGGAGTTCTTGTTCAGGTGTGTGTGCATTTTTGATGGATGTCATCAGCCACGGCTCCAGTGAGTAACCAGCATCCCCTACTAGGTGGCCATATGGGATGTCCTCAATGGCAAATCTCTGGTACAGCTGTGTCATATGCCAGATGTGGGAGTTGTGATAGCTTCCAGGGCTGCCAGCACACACATTCATTATAATGCCCTGGGCATTGCACACGACCTTGCAGTTGATGGAGGGGAAGCCCTTGCAGTTTATGTAGACCCTATCCCGCTCACCAGGTGGTGCTTTGATGTATATGTGCATGCAGTCTATAGCACCCACTACCTTAGGGTATTCTGCTATTTGGTGGAAGAGATGCATATTGCTGGTCAACGCCTCATGGGTATTGTGGAAATATATGTGTTCACTGGCATGTGCTGGCATGGCATCCAGGAAATGGTGGAGTACCCTGGATGCTGATGTCTGTGAGATCCCCATGATATCCCCAGTTGGCCTTTAGAAGGTACCTGTGGCTAGTATTCTTAAGCCTACACATACCTTGGTATCCACTGGGATGGGTTCCCCTCTGTCGGTTCTGTGTGTGAGGCATGGCCGGCACAGCTCAACAATTTGCAGTAGGAGGTCCCTGTCCACCCTATAGCACTCCACTATCTTCAGCTCATGTAGCCCCTAGTAGGTTACCCTGGGTCTGTACACTCTTCTCCTTCTCTTCACTGTGGGTTGGTCATCAGCATTATTATCATCATCACCCTCAGCCTCTTCCACATGTTGATTTATGAGAGCGACAGCAGCTCCTATAATTTTGTTGGTTTTGTTAGGTAAAATTTCCCCATTTGTATACACCGGTGGTGTAGAGTTTATGGGAAAAACCAGAGAGAAAGGTGTTTGCATAGTTTATAGTAGTGTGCTGGGCTGGGCTGTTGCCTGTGTAATTGGCTGATTCTGATACATTTCACCTGCCAACTGTGCTAGTTCTCCTTGATTATCTTCCTCCTGCTGTTTTCCCTGCCCATTGCCTTCCTGTTTAAGCCCCAAGGCATGCCGCGAATACCCAGTGCTCAGATGTGAACGGAGCTGCTATTTCCTGCTTTTTTTTTGTTTTGTTTAAAACCGGTGCATGGCACCCACACCAGTTTAGGCAATGTAAACACTGTTAGGCAGCCTCAGACACACCTCCTTCCTTAGCTGTGCTTAGCTAAGGGGAAACACGGGCCACTGTGCTCCAATAAGCTTACAGCAGTCATGACACTCCCCCTCATGAGGTCATCGAACTCTTAGGCTTAGACCATGGTGTTATTGCAACTACACAGTTGGGTGCAATCTAGAACTGAGGGAAAATCTGTGATTCAGTATCATTCCCTCATTTGCATAGGACTGACTGCTAATGCATGATTACAAAACTGACACTCAGCCTTCTCCCTTAGCAACCACTATTCCATGGTCTTGTTGTGTTAGGCATACCATTAACTATTATGGCAAAATGATGATTTTGGTTTAAAAGCTTATTTCCAGCTTTTTTTCTTATTTTCGGGCAGATCCCGTTTGCGCACCGCTGCCCTACACTTAAACATCTGAAATCGGACCAAAAAAAAGTTAGCTTTTATAATTTTGAAACAATTTTTCATGCCTATGGCCATATATTTGGCCACTGGCATGCCTGACCCTTATAATACATGCTTTTTTATGAGCTGTCATACCTCCGTTTTGTAGTTTGCAGAAATGTATTCAGCTACTGGCTAAATACAATTCTGCAGTTTACACTATTCCTGCACAGATGCCTGCCTGCTTCCTGGATTGCTAATTCACCTTGTTTGCATGTTTTTCACCAGTAAATGAGGTAATTAGCATACAGGGGCTGTGTCCATGCAGGAATAGTGCAGGAGCGCTCGTGCACATCCCAGGAGCTCATTCCTGCATTGCACGTCAGCCATATTGCCTGCAGCAGCTCTTGCACTATTCCTGCACACCGCGTAGAGCTTGCTGAATCATGGGGATTGATTTCTACTATGGCGTAAAAGGGGATGCATAGGCTTTTGTCACCATCAGACTAAATGAAAGCTGCTCCAAATATTGAAAAATATTTGGGTGTGAGTGTACAGTGATTGACAGGTTAAAGAAGAAGTATATTGCTTTCAATGAAGAGGTCAAACATTGTCTTTTTTTCAGCATGCAGCAAAGATGTTCAAAAAGCTATATTTTAATGTATTGCCTTTCCTAAACTGCTCATTGCTGGCTGCTGTGTATACTCAAATGCATCGTATAAACTTCTACTTTACTAGTAACAGATGTGTTTTCATCTACAGTTAGACCACATTAACTGTCAAGCTCCTAAAAGGTTTAAAAACCTTTTATCTCAGAACAAGGTCCTATGTCTGATACAGTGGGTGAATGAATAAAAGAATCATACTTAAATAAATGCATCCTTACCAAAGCAATATAAGTTAATACTTTGCAAATTCAGTAACATTGCATATTCCTCTCTCTCTATCTATCTATCTATCTATCTATCTATCTATCTATCTATCTATCTATCTATGTATATGGGTTTGTCATCAAAATTTTGAAGGCTTGTGTTGGAAAATCATGTGGCCAAAAGGCAGTTTTCAAAGGTTCACAATGCTGAACTGGAATAATATGAAATCATAATAATGAAAGTAAAGCTTGATTTGTTATTACGAGTTTGGTTTTGTGAATGGAGATCATGCTACAGTGAGGATTGAAGAATTTACCCTTTTCCTCACTGTGCGACCTCAGATTTGGTATATATACATATATATATATATATATATATATATATATATATATATATATATATATATATATATGTATCTGCAGGTGGTGTGAGGGGGCTGGGAGAACATACGGCCTTTCGAAACCGGAAGTCTGGTATCTCGAATGTCATTCGTTCTGTTACTGACATTTGACATTTAGCCAAAATGTTGTTTTTGTTTTCAGATTTTAGTTTTTTCTTTTCATAGCAAATTATTTTGCCTTTGAGATTTTAATGGTAAACTATACAAATAATATATATATATATATATATATATATATATATATATATATATATACATAGACTGACATATTAATCTCTCTCAATCTCATTAGCTATATCTATATATATATATATATATATATATATATATATATATATATATATATATATTATGTGTCTGTGTGTGGGTCCACTGATATTGATCTATCACATCAGCATTCAAAACATTAGCCACAAAACATTTAAAACTCAATATATTTAGAGGAACTGCACATGCACCAAAACATAATGGAAATCTAAACCAATGTTTTTGCCACTGCATCACCCACATCCCCATATTACTTATATACACCAACCCTTCCACAGTAATCTTGTTAATAAAGTGTTTTAAACGTTGTGATAGTTATGTCAGTTTCCAAGGACCTCTCTAACTTCACATACATGTATTCATTTCCATGAAGATGTCCTTTAATCTGTAATCAGTGGTAGCATAATATGGTGGTATATTATGTAGGTTTTTAGTTTTCCTCTCCAACAAACCTCCAGACCTAAAGTATTCTGGTTTAAGTTCATAAAAAGCAGATGTTTAATTCCTAATGTGGCTTGTTAGATACCTATAATCTGTTTGCCAAAAAGGAACCATCATACCTTTAGAATATTACTTTCACTATCATCAAACGAAGAAGAAAAACACCAGTGTAAAGACCTTTTTTTTTCATTTTTTTCACTCAAGACCCTTAAAGAACTAAAATGTACAATGTGCACTGACTCTGTACAATGTGCACTGACACTAGAGTCATTTTTGTCTTAGTAGTTTTCATGTTTGAATCAAGACACAGTGGTATTGTAGCTTGAAGTTCCAACAGTTGCACAATGTTTTTTTCTTGGCACAGCATCAAAATAAATAAAGTTTATGTTTCTTTTAATTTTTCTACATATATTTTGAATTAGCACAGTTATGTAACTTATTTCTGCAGTCTTCATAACTTGTATGTATACTTAATTGCATTCATCTCTGTTCTGGATTTCCTGACCATAAGAAATATTTATAGATAAGTCTTTTGTATTGTTTTGTGCAACAGGCTTGGGACAAATCCTGTTCTCTATTTAGTGGTAAAATGTCTGCAGTTTCTAAACTTACTTCATTCCTTTTATAGAATCACAATACTGTAATTCAAGAAGTGTTTCTGACAAAGTATAATGAAATACAGTGGATATAAGAAGTGTACACACCCCTTGTTAAATTGCCAGATTTTTGTGATATAAAAAATTAGACCACAATAAATAATTTCAAAACATTTCCCACCTTAATATGACCTATAACCTGTATGATTCAATTGAAAAACGAACAAATTTGTTAGGGTAAAAAATATAAAAATTAAAAAATGTACAATAAGCTGGTTGCATAAGTGTGCACACCCTTAAACTAACACTTTATTGAAGCACCTTTTGATTTAATTACAGCATTCAGTCTTCTTGGGTGCACACTTGCCATCAATTAAAGAGACTGACTAACCCCAAATAATGTTCAGCTCTCCTAGTAGGCTTTTCCTGACATTTCCTCAGTTGCCTGTTACAGCAAACACCATGGTTCACAGAGAGCTTACAAAACATTAAAGGGATCTCATTCTTGAAAGGTATCAGTCAGGAGAAGGCTACAAAAAAATTTCCACAGCATTGAATATATCATGGAACACAGTGAAGACAGTCATCAAAAAGTGGAGAAAATATGGGACAACAGTGACGTTGCAAAGAACTGTATGTCCCGCCAAAAGTGATGAAAAGGCAAGATGAAAACTGGTCAGGGAGGCTGCCAAGAGACCTACAGCAACACTGAAGGAGTTGCAGGAATTTCTGGCAAGTATTGGTTGTGTACTACATGTGACAACAATCTCCCGTATTCTCCATATGTCTGGACTATGGGGTAGGTTTACAAGAAGAAAGCCTTTTCTTACACAGAAAAACACCCAGGTCCAGCTAAAATTTGCAAAACAATACATCAAGTCTCACAAAAGCATGTGGAAAAATATGTTATGGTCTGATGAGACCAAGGCTGAACTTTTTGGCCACATTCCAAAAGGTACATTTGGCACAAAAACAACACTTCGCATCACCAGAAGAACACCATTTCCACAGTGAAGCATGACAGTGGCAGTATCATGCTTTGGGGTTGCTTTTCTTGAGCTGGAACTGGAGCATTAGTCAAGGTGGAGGGAATTATGAACAGTTCCAAATACCAGTCACTCTTGGCCCAAAACCTTCAAGCATCTGTTAGAAAGCTGAAGATGATGGGGAATTTCACTTTTCAACATGACAATGACTCCAAGCATGCATCCAAATCAACAAAAGAATGGCTTTACCAGAAAAAAAAAATAACGTTTTGGAATGGCCCAGCCAGAGCCCAGATCTAAATCCAATAGAAAATCTGTGGGGTGACCTGAAAAGGGCTGTACAAAAGAAATGCCCTCACAATCTGACAGATTTGGAGCACTTTTACAAGGAAGAGTGGGCAAATATTGTCAAGTCAAGATGTGCCATGCTGATAGACTCCTACCCAAGAGTATTAGTTGAAGGGTGTGCACACTTATACAACCAGCTTATTGTACGTTTTTTTAATTTTTATATTTTTTCGACTAACAGATGTCTTTGTTTTTCAATTGAATTGTACAGGTTATAGGTCACATTAAAGGTGGGAAATGTTTGGAAATTATTTATTGTTGTCTCATTTTTTTATATCACAAAAAACTGGCATTTTAACAGGGCGGGTACACTTTTTATATCCACTGTATGCTTTTTCTGTTTGATACTTTCTTGGGAATTGAAAATAAATTACTGTAATGGCACACAGTTAGTTCTGATATATCAAGTAAGGAAAATATGTTTAAGGGTTAGAAAAACACCTCTGGCTGACAAATAATACAAATGTGAATATAAACAAATTAATTACAGCATCATTAAAAACAAGAAGCACTATTTTGTATATTAACAGAGATGTAAATGCACTGCATGGATAAATATGAAAGCTTACATCAGTTTCTTTGATCAAACTAGTGCAGTGTATGCCTGCTTAAATATGTTTTCATTTTAATCTTTTCTCTACAAACAAAAATGTTTCTTTTTCACAGAGAACGTCAAACTGTGAGTTTAAATTGTTCTGTTAGTAAAGAAACTTTAATATCGGGAAGCCATGCAACGGTGATCACACTTCAGTAGAGAACTTTTAAAGCCAGCATCATCACAAATGTCATCTGGGAATGGAAAATTAAAATAGTGCTATTGATTTTTTCCACTAACCAACTCAGCGTTTTCTAGTTAGGACAAATTCATATTGATTTCTCATTTTTATTGACACTGTCTTGGTCATTAAAGTATCATTTACAATTCCTCACGTAGCATTTTATTTTTTTATTTGATTTAATTAGACATTATTCTGCTTGCCACCAAATACTAACAGTACTCAAAATGTTTGTCATCATATCTTATTTGCAATGAAACTATGTACATGTTTATATACATTTTGTGGAGAACAGTTATGACTTGTATTAATATACTTTTTCTTACAAACCTTAATGTTGTAGTTTATGGTGTTATGCAGCATTAGTAAAATATACCTTTATATATTATACTTAACTATGAAACATGAGCATTTTTGTATTTTATGTAGTTTTTAATGATAACTGTATTTTAAATATTCCTTAATGGTAATTATAATTTCTTTAAAAAAGCTTTGTAGCTGATGTGCAGCATAAAACAACAGCTAATGTGATCCCAGTTTTAGCAACACAATGCTTTGATGCTTTGTTTTAAAATGTTGCATTTTTCACCAAATATACAGCTATATAGTGGATGAAATATCTCCATTAACACATACACAACCCCATATATATATATATATATATATATATATATATATATATATATATATATATATATATATAGAGGTGTGTGCGTATATAGGACAGAGACATATACATATATATCCATGTATACATGCACATATACATATACATACTTGTGTTTAAAAATACCATGGAATAATAGTAACCCATAGTCAAGGTGCAATTACTCCTGTACAGCCTTTTAGAAATGTTCCCACTGTGTCATTACTAATATTCACTTGTTTCTATGGTTTTGCAACCATAACACTTTTAATTCATTAAATCACATGACCAGCAGGTCACAAGACAATAATGTTGACACCAACTTGTTCGAACAGCCTGACTTCCCCCCTTCTAGACCTATGATCGCAATTGTTCCTGTGACTGCACTGGTCAGCAGATTCGATGTTCAGAATTGTTTAAACAAGTGGGAATCAGTATTCTTATCTTGAGACCTTCTGGTCATGTGATTTAGTGATTCAAAATTATTACGCTCTCTAAAGCCATAGTAAACCTATTCAATAACATAGTATTTATTATTTTCAGATGAAGTTAAGATATGCTGTGAAAGTGATGTTAATCACAAAATTATATTATGGCTACATGTTTCATCACGAAAACTGAAGGAGAAAAGAGGGGTGCATGCACTTGAAGATGGTTGTGTCCTTGCACTGCTCCATGATAGACATGACATGATGACACTTTTATATTTAAGTTAAAGTAGGCTATTTGATAGAATTTTGAGAAAGTCAATAAGTAAAGGTGTTGCTTTTTGCTCACCAAAGTGAATTGTATGTCAGATTTAGAATATTATGAACGAAAAACTAATCGTAAGTGGGTGTGCTGCTACTGTGATGTGTCACATTCCACTTTTGCTATTAAACGCTAATGAAGTCACCAGTAGTGTGGAGGCCATGTAGACTGAATTGACAAATGTAATGCTTATATGAGGCATCTGTGAACTGTGGCATCTGATGAAGAGGAATGTTTGTGTGATGAGTTGGAAACTGAACAACCTGCCATTCATAAAACATGCAGGAGACACATTGAAGCAGTTTGGACAGATGGAACATCAACTGATATAAACTGAAGATGAGGTAACAGGTAACGATGCCATTTAGTGAGGTATGATATTTGGAAGGAGCACAGAAAGTAATCTTTTTAAGAGTGCTGCATAAGAAAATAGTGGAGTGGAATGACTTTGCAAGAGTTTCAAAAAGTATTGCAAAGATGAGATGTTTACACTCTCAGAGAATAAAGCTAAATTTGGAAAGCCATTGTCAAATTCAATAGAGTTTTTATTTATAAATTTGCAGATACTGCTGAAACTGTAATAATCGTGAAGAACAATGTTTTTGGAGAGGAGGGTTGTGTTGCTGGAACATGATTATTCTGAGGTAACACTGAAGCTACACATATAATTTTGGATGTGATATGAGAGTGTAAGTGAAGAAGACAGAAACATACTCTATAATTTATTTATTGAACGTTTCTTGAGACAGCAGTGTGTTGATGCTTGATTCCCTAGAGAAACAATGAGGAATATAAGAGAGTTACTGAGAGGAAGAATCGAATTGTGGACAAATAAATGATTATATAGACTCTTTCTTTAGCAAAGTAGTTGATTTGGGAGAAATGGAGATTGATTAGGAGGAAAACATAGATTAAAAGGAAAAAAGATATCCGGCTGCAGATTCTTGTCCCAAGAATAAGCTGGTGTATGTTCTGAATATTTCTGTTCCTAAGAATGGGCAATGTATCTTTTGAGTAAGAATTATAAACAGGATAACAAACACTAACTGGTGTATACAGGTCAAGGTGTATGGATTGTCAAAACATTTTTGTTTGAAATATGGAGAGTATACATTTTATAAATAAGATAATATACACTAATCACTGAGTACAAGCCAAGGCCACTGGACTATGTCAATAACATGTGGTAGAGGTTTGGTCTCTATATGTGGGCATATAAAATGTTTCCCTGTCAGCCATATTCTAGTTCTACAGTTATCTTTCAGACAGACAAAAGGCAGGCATATGGCAGGATGCACATTCATCCTTCTAGTCCATCTGTATCAGTGTTCTACAAGGATCAATATTAGACTCTGTCTTATTCAATATCTTCACAAACATACTCCAGTAGGCCATTACACATGCCTCTATAGTACAGTGTGTAGACAACTGTATCCTTATAAGCTCTGATATCCCTCACCAATCTCCATAAAAATTACTCAAGAATCTCTCTCTGCACTTGAAACTTGGCTACAGCATCCCCATCTCCTACTCAACCCAAATTAAACCAAGTTTAGATTATTCATTCCAAAACACTTTAGAGAACAAAAACACTCCTTTATCATTATGTCTATAAACATAAACTTGTATCCAAAACAAAACGAGTCTGTGTCATAATAGATGAAAACATGACATTTGACTATCATATATCACAAATTTAAAGAAAACAAGTCAAGAACTTGGCACTCTCTATAAATCCAAACCCGATCTTACCAATAAGACTAGAAACACAATAACATCAACTTATTTACTACCCACATTTCTGTATGCATTTCTTGTACTTACAAATCCCAAAACTACCCTAAAAACAAAACTTAACTCATAGGAAACAACAACCAACCTGTGCTGTGTAAATGTCTCACCAAACAAATAAACCAGAGTAAAGCATTCCAAAAAAGTAGAATGATGAGATGACACCAGGCTCTCAGCATAAAATGAAGAATCTTTTATTTTAAAACAACATGATCGCTTTCACAGGTCTTGCTGCTTCTTCAGATGTCAGTGATAATCATACACACATCTACAATGTGATACAAAATAAGTAATACTGTCATAGAAAATCTTCTTCTTCTGGCTTTTTCCCAGTTAAGGGTTACCACAGTGGATCACCTGTCCGCTCATGATTGGCAGTGGAGTTTTACAGGGTCGAGTTGCCAGCCCAGCACCCAACCTTCCACAGAAGGCACACACACACACACACACACACACACACACACTCACACCTAGGGCCAATTTAGAGTGTCCAATCCACCTGCAGCATGTCTTTGGGATGAAACCGGAGCACCCGGAGGAAACGCACACAACCACAGGGAGGACATGCAGACTCTGCACAGAAGGCACCCCAGCCGAGAATCGAACTGGAGGACCTCTTGCTGTGAGGCGACAATGCTAATCACTGCACCGTGGCCACCCTAATACAGTCATGGAAAATAAGTGATTGTTATTCAGAAATTGAATGTTAAAACAGTGAGAGAGGAGAGCTGAGTAATGACAAACTGGAGTAAGGTAATGGGTTATAGGCATGGGGAAGCACAACAGAGATCACAATGGAGACAGCATAGGTTCATAGGTGTTTACTACACTAATGACTACAATGGCCTTTTTAAGCCTAGCCATGCATCCCAAATCTCTGACAAGTTCTGGTATCCTTGATAAGTGTAAGCAGGGGCTTGGGAGATGAAACATTTACTAGCAAGGGCCTGGGAGATGAACCATTTACAAGTTGCCTGTGTCCATTAGAGACATAGGTGTCAAATCAGGGATGAATTTCCTGTTCCCCATTCAGTTGTACAATTTACAATTCAATTGGATTAGGGAGGAACTTTGCTTCACATGGGTGGGGAGCCTGTTCCAGAGACTGGGTAGTCTCTGGGATACATACATGTCTCACCAGCAAGTCATATTTATATCAAAGCAAGGTTTTTATGTCTTTAGAAAGGGTAATTCTGGTGCTGATTGTTTGCAGATATGCAGGAGGTCCATCAGAGTAAGGTCTGACAATGACCTGTATGCCAGGCAGGGATCTCTCCCCTAAACAGCCTGTAGAAGACAGAATACAGGGATAGGGCCTTGATGCGGACTGAAGAGGATATGTTGTTTATTTATTTACTTTATTTTACATTTGTTTACCAGGAAAGTACAACTGGGCTGATACCCATTTACAGGGAAGGCCCAGGGAGAAAAGCTTCACACAGTAACATTACAGAAAACACACCATAGTGATTTTTTATACAGTGAGAGAAACATGACACTGACATAAAAGCTTTAAAGTAGTAAGACATAATATTATAACTTAATACACAAGTAATACAATAGGTAGACTATGCACAGTTTAAATATTTTTACACTATTATAACTAGACAAAATATAATGCAAGATGGGGCATGAGATACATATTTTAGCTCTTGTTTCCAGCTGGTAAAGGGCTAAAGTGTATCACCGGGATTCAAGACGCTCAGTGCAAGGACGGTTTTAGCCTTACTACAGATGGTGCAGCAGCGCCATATGAATATGTATGAGGGCACGCCGCCGCACCCTCGACATGCACAGGAAATATGTGCGAGTGCAGTGGGCATGTACAAGTGCTCTATGGAGGTGTAAACATGCCCCGACAGTTGTAAAACCTACTATGCCTACTAGTAGGGCCTGCCGCTAATAGCAAGTCAATAATTCAGTGTCCGTGGATATCAAAATGTATGTTAAGTATACAAGAGTGTCCAAGAACAGTGAAATAAAATCGAAGTAGTAAACACACAAGCACATAGAGGAATGTTGAGCCCTGTCCCTAGAACTTTCACAATTAGATTCCCCATCTCCCTATTATACATTTGAATTGCTGCAATATCGATGGTGTAAGCAAAGCGCAGCGTGTTTGCTGCCCTCCACCGAGCATAGCTTACACATCAAATTCATTCAAATAGAGAAAAACTCGCAGAATCAATGTAAATGTCAATAGTGTAGTGTTTAGAGCATCCGCCTAACTAACAAGCATTCATGGTTCGAGCTCAACAATAGCACATATCATTTTCCATGTGGAATGAATGTCATTTTGTGTAAAACGGACATAAGAGTATCGCATGAGATATTTAACTTAAATATCATTCAATCAAAGTAGCACTGTCATAATGAATAAGGCACTAGTAAGCAGTTGTAAGCACAAATAAGCAGCAGTAAACATATATAAGTACCAGTAAGAAAGTCTGAGTGCGCATGTGCGGGTCTAAGCAGTGCCCAGGATAGGAAATGTATATAAGTATGTACAGATATTACCACTGGGAGTAACATTGTTGATGTGCTAAGTCTACTTTACACACACAGGGTAGTCCCTGGTGGGACTACCTGAAAACTGATAGGCTATTTGGCCATCTGACCATTACACAAGCAAGGGCAGGTATGTTCAAGGACTAAATGGTGGGAGAGCCTGAGAATACATGGGTCGGGACAACATATGTGTAGGGCCCCTAACGCTTGGGAGAGAGCAATGTGTGGAGGTGTGTCATGGCTGTGATACCAACTGGACAATAGATGGTATGCAAGTATGTTGAACTAGGGTGGGGTGGTGGAACTATGGGTATGAAATTATGGAGCCAGGCGTGCCAGGGTTGGATGGGCTGGTTCTAATTGA